>NC_138748.1:15738542-15921042 GCF_965113315.1 Podarcis vaucheri
CCCAGTCATCTTGGGTAGAGCAGCAGAGACTTTCCCACCATCAGTGCTCCTCTCAACTGATGGAGGCAAGCAGGGAGGTGGCTGTACACCTTCCTAGTGCTCTCTATCAGCATTGGGGGGTTAGGATTGCTCTGTTAATATGAAGTGAAATAAGAAGAATGCATATATGCACAAAACAACCATTGGCTCTTAAGGATCCACTCCACTTTTCGTCTTTTGGGTCTGATGAATGGTTCCTGCAGGGAAATTGACTTGAGTTTGATACATGACATCATTAGCAGCCAGACCCTGCTATAGTGACATTCATTTATCTGACTCCATGAGTATTATTAATCAGGATAATTGGCCTTGCAGGCAATATTTCCTCATTTCATTTATTTTCATAAGAGAACTCTGAGGTAGGTAGGACACTTTGATTCCCATTTTACAGAAGGGAACGGTGTTTATTGTTATTTTGACGATCTTTTAATGGCTATGCCTGAGGCTCAATGAAAGCCCTGATACAAGCATACTTTTGCATCAAAAAAGAATAGAGGTGGGTTTTAAAATGGCTTCTTCAGTTTGGTCTTGCCCCTGTTTTTGTACCAAAATAGCTAATGGGATGTGCATTATATTGAGAAAGAGGAGCCTGCCCTCACTCTCTCTACCCTTGAGCGCCACAAACTTTAGGATATGAATTAAGGACACTGGGTCCATTAAATTAAACGAGAAAAAATGCCAGGAAGAGTGTAAGCCACCATTCATTTTTACGACAGTGTTATATTTGTTAAGGAAATGTTATATTAGGCATTCCATAAGGCTGAATGATGAATAGGTTTGTGGAGACTATGTTCCAAAGTCATTTGAACATTCATCTAGCCTGTTTTATAGAGCTGACAGTTAAATTTAGGAGGTGAACTTTTGTGCCTCAGCCCTGTACCCAACATGAGAGGGAGCAGGGCAGTCTTGCATAAGGATTCTGATGAAACACCCTCACCACATCAGTTCAGGGCCCTTACTTGATTATTTCTTTGTTTTAAAGTACTTTTCCATGTATAAGACGCCCCCATGTATAAGACATATTTTTTGAGCCCAAAACTAATGAATACATTTATTTATATATTTAATTGCAGCATTCCGTGTATAAGACGACCCCCAATTTTAAACTTTAAACATTTGAGGGGAAATATAGTCTTATACACGGGGAAATACAGTATTTTAAATTTGCACTTCATCCCAAAGTGATCCCAAGGTGGGGAATGACTAAAATTAAATATAGTACAAATCGTAATTTAAAAATGAGCAGGTAAAACACAACAGCAAACCAGTAGCAGAGTAACAGTCACATCAGTCTTGTCGGGTAAAGGGTAAAGGTAAAGGACCCCTGGACGGTTAAGTCCAGTTAAATTAGACTAGGGGTGCAACACTCATTTCTGCTTTCAGTCTGAGGGAGCTGGTGTTTTGTCTGCATACAGCTTTTCCGGGACATGTAGCCATCATGACTAAACCACTTGTGGTGCACGGAACACTGTGACGAGTGCCAGCGTGCACAAAAATGCCATTTACGTTCCCGCCAAAGCAATACCTATCGATCTACTCATGCTGGTGTGCTTTGAAACTGATAGGTTAGCAAGAGCTGTGACAAAACAATGGGAGCTCACCTCATCGCATGGATTCGAACTGCTGATGTTGCAATCGGCAAGCCCAAGAGGTTTGGTGGTTTGGACCACAGCGCCACCTGTGTCCCTTTTGTAACCATATCAACAATTGTTATCAATTGTACAACTTGGGAAGTTGTTCCACTGCCTTGCTTCCCCCTTCACCTGCTGAGTAAGGGCCCAACCACACTTAGGTTTATCCAGAGATAGAATCATAGAATCATAGAATCATAGAGTTGGAAGAGACTACAAGGGCCATCGAGTCCAACCCCCTGCCAAGCAGGAAGCACCATCAGAGCACTCCTGACATATGGTTGTCAAGCCTCTGCTTAAAGACCTCCAAAGTAGGAGACTCCACCACACTCCTTGGCAGCAAATTCCACTGTCGAACAGCTCTTACTGTCAGGAAGTTCTTCCTAATGTTTAGGTGGAATCTTCTTTCTTGTAGTTTGGATCCATTGCTCCGTGTCCGCTTCTCTGGAGCAGCAGAAAACAACCTTTCTCCCTCCTCTATATGACATCCTTTTATATATTTGAACATGGCTATCATATCACCCCTTAACCTCCTCTTCTCCAGGCTAAACATGCCCAGCTCCCTTAGCCGTTCCTCATAAGGCATCGTTTCCAGGCCTTTGACCATTTTGGTTGCCCTCCTCTGGACACGTTCCAGTTTGTCAGTGTCCTTCTTGAATTGTGGTGCCCAGAACTGGACACAGTACTCCAGGTGAGGTCTGACCAGAGCAGAATACAGTGGCACTATTACTTCCCTTGAACTAGATGCTATACTCCTATTGATGCAGCCCAGAATTGCATTGGCTTTTTTAGCTGTCGCGTCACACAGTCATGGGTCTGAGAGGGTTGTTGTTGTTGCACAACTTTGACACTTGTTCCAATTCAGCAGTAAACAGGAGGTTTTCCAGGGGAAAGCAGCAGGGCAAAAAGCTAAAACCAAAAAAGAAAAGCCAAATAGAACAAATTCAATCATAACTGCCAGACTATCCAATAGTGCAGAATAGAAGTACCCTGTACATGGTTACAACATATTATTGTTTGGTATGCTGTTTCTCAAATCAGCTGCACGCCGACCGCAGTCCTTAAGCAATTCCTAATTCATCTCTAGCCAAGATCTCAGAGGGGATTAACTTCATCTTCCCAGTGTCTTCCTCAGAGCAAGTGTCTGCACAACCAGAAACAAATTTGACACTATTGAAACTATGCTGATGTGAACAGTTAGGGTGGAAAGAGCTGTTAAATGCACCAAAACAACAACAACAACTTCAGTGCACTGCAAAGGGTCTGCATAAACACATCCTCAGACACATCCACTTGAAATAACTCCTTTTGAATAAGGCTGATTCTTGAATGCATATTTTCATAGTTATATTTCCCCCCTCAATAAAGAAGAAAAGCAGGATCTAGCTGTAACTTTGGCTCTTGATACCGCTACTACTGAAAACATAAAAGCATTAGTCTTTTGGAATTCACATCAATAAGAAAAGGCTGGTTCTCATTTGCCTGTTGTCCATGTAAGCGCCTTTGACAGATCCTTCACCTCATTTATATTCCACATACAAGTGTTACCGTGATAGCAAGAAACGTGGCCTTGTTTCTTTGCAAAAGTCAGACAAATTCAATCACAGGGTGACTGAATACTGAAGCAGATTGAAAAGACTTTCCTTTTTAAAAAAAGAAAGAAAGAAAAAGAAAATACATACAGCAAGAAAGAAAGGAGGCGAAAAGATGGATTTCTATCAGGATTCATATGATAGGAACTCTGTTAAGCATCTACAGCAATATCCAATTATAAGAATGTTCTAAGCTAGGATATGAAAGGGAAATAAAAATAAATAAATATTTCACAACTGTAGGCTGTTTCCAAGAATGATCTATGAACCTGGCGCTGTCAGAAGGAACCCAGAGCATTTTCATTATATTTGTAATACTAGCAATATTTCTGAGCCACCTGGCGCATAAGTAGAAAAATCCACTATTAAAAAAATGCTCAAACCATATTGCCATTCACCTCTGACAACCTTTGTGAGGCTTCCTTGTGTACTAAAACTGGTGGCAGTGAATGTGCTGGGGTTCTCCGTGAGGAGGTAGTACATGACATGTTCCAAAAAAACCAGCAAAGAATTCAATAGAGCAAAGTTACATTTTCAGCAGTGTGAACACCACCCTAGAATGTTTCCATGAATGTGAACATGAGCAGAAGCCCAGCAGGAACACCGGCCTGGTGTTTTATGCCATACCTGAAGTCTATTTGCAGTGCATACAAACCATGCCCAGACTTCTCTATATTCATTTAATGTGAGACGTAAAGCATATAAATAGATACCAAGGCAGGTGCAGCGGTATCAATAAACAACCAGAAAGGTGCACAGTGAACAGTTCCCAGCAAAGCACGAAGAAACCTATGTAGCATTTAAATACTGTAGACCATTTATGTCAGTGGATAGAGAAAGCACAGTGATTTTTGCTTTCCATCAACATTAGCCGTTAGAGAAGGAAATGGTCTGTCACTAATTGGCAGAGCTGGCTTAGCTAAAGCTGAAATGGCTATAAAAAGACCTGGTGGGGGAAATTAAAAAGAAACAATTTTTTAATATAACTTAATGACAGGACTTCTGGCAGAACCATATACAGCAATGTAGGAAAGGCTTCAATGTGGGCGAGTCTAAGTTTGGGCATTCAGGTCCTGGTTCCCAATCTCCAAGAGAAGAGAAGAGATTTCCTGAACAGTTTGCTAGTGATCTTTCAGTACTTTCAGACAAATGACTTCAGAGCCTGTTATGTTACATTAACAATGTGGGAGCCACTCCCTATAGCTACTTCCTACTTTTATCTATCCAGAATAAAGGTAAAGGTAAAGGTACCCCTGCCCGTACGGGCCAGTCTTGACAGACTCTAGGGTTGTGCGCTCATCTCACTCTAGAGGCTGGGAGCCAGCGCTGTCCTCAGACACTTCCGGGTCACGTGGCCAGCGTGACGAAGCTGCTCCGGCGAACCGGCACCAGAGCAGCACACGGAAACGCCGTTTACCTTCCCGCTATAAAGCGGTACCTATTTATCTACTTGCACTTAAGGGTGCTTTCGAACTGCTAGGTGGGCAGGAGCTGGGACTGAATGTCGGGAGCTCACCCCGCCGCGGGGATTCGAACCGGCAACCATGCGATCGGCAAGTCCTAGGCGCTGAGGTTTTACCCACAGCGCCACCCGCGTCCCTATCCAGAATAGGGCAGTTCAAATGAAATAAGTGGACAAAACCAATACAATGGAGCAAACTGACATAGGAAATAGCTAGCAGAAATGGCCCCCACAACTGTGCCAGGATATCGTGTTCAGTCCAGACACAGGTGTTTTAATAGGTTCTACTGAGAGTTAAGTGACAGTCAAGGACAAAAGATGGAGCAGCACGTGACCCATTTTGGGAGGCAGCTACCTGTGCCCAGGGGCGGAGAAAAGGGGGCAGTGGGGGCGGTCCTGTTAGAATTCCTGCTTCATGGTTGCAGTCATGGGATTGTTGTCTATCACATGATGGTATATGTTTTGACTCCACAGAGTGGGAAGTGAAGGGAGACAGGATGTTTGTGTTACTCTGTTCCGTGAAGTGGGACTATTGTCCTTTGTTCTTTCTCTTTGCTGTCTGATGCTTGAGAGAGAGGGAGCCATGTTGCAGTGCTCCGTGTGTGTTTATATATAAATAAAGTAGATTAGCCAAAATGCTGAGTTGCTGAGGTCTGTTATATGGCGGCCAAGAGGGCCAAAATGGAGCCCGGCACGTTTTCGCTACACACGCAGCTGCCTGTGCCGATCACGGAAATGTCCTCCTGCCTCTTTGGCCGGTTTAGCAGAGCGACCACAGCGGTCAGAAGCGATTGCAGTGTGTGGGTAATAAAGCAGAACACACACAAGCCGTTCTCTTATCTTCTACAGCCTTTAATCGTGTAGCATAACATCGTAAATTTCACTTCAGACACCCGGCGACAGTTCGCACATCTTTCCTCTCGTAGAGCAGACGAGAATAACACAAGCAGAGAAAACCACTCCCGTATGGGTAGCGTAGCCATGCCTCAAGATGTGAGATGTCACTCAGAACTCTTAACCCTGTAAGTTCTGAAACCCTTCACATGTTACACAAACTTTACACAAACTGCACAAACTTTATGGATCCCTAAGTGTGGCGGTGTCTGTTGGCATTGGTCGCTGTGATGTTCGGACAGAAGAAAGCTTTTGAAGCTCCCGAACGATCGACCAGGAGGGAGAGAACATGCCAGTTGGGCATGTGTCTCTGTCAGGGTCCTACTCGAGTGTAGGCCGAGCTCCTGACAGGTCCACCCCGGGTGTCACTACTGAGGGAGGTGACAGAATGCCGGGCGGCACTCACCTCAGGGCCTGCAGCACGCCCAAGCCACGTGTCTCTCCTGGGAATGATGCGGTGGCTTGCGTGCCCGCAGGCCCCGTGCTGCCCCAAACGGTCCGCCCTCCACCTGCCCCTCAACTCTAGGGCAGCTGAGTGGGAGGAGGCAGGCAGACTCCTTGGAGGTCCCACAGAACTTCCTGTCCCGGCTTGCCTCAACCTGTGGGTGGCTAGCTGTGCCCCTGGGCTCAGAGCACACACACCAACCCAGGTGCCCGATCGGCTTGCTCCACAGCTGCCTGTGCCTCCTGGTCCATCTTGAATACCTTCAAATTTATATTGCATCAAAACGGGGGGGGTGTGGGGGGCGCCATGGGAGCTATGACCCTGTGCACACAATTTTGTGGGGGGGTGAGCCAGACACCCCCATGCAGGTCTCCTGGCACAGCACAGCCTGGTGCTCCTCTCAGCCCACCAAGGGCTGTGTCAGACTGCCGGTATGGGTGGGGTCACTCTGGCAGCATCAACTGTGTTGCCCCCCCCGAGCTGGCACACACACACCACACACCACCTGTCCCGGGCGTTGACGACCAACACTACACTGCTGCACCAAAAGCATTAGCAAAGACTCCTAGATGTGGAAGAGGGGAAGCCATTTTCTTTAAGGTGATGTGTTTTTTTTTAATGGCTTGTGACTATTCTGAATTGCCCTATACACTTCTCATGTGAGAAACTGAGGAGGAAGGTGAGGGGAAGGGTCTAGACGGGGAATACATGATAAAAACGGATACCCGCTTGACTCAAATAGACTCTGTGAGTCGAAGGGGAGGGTAGAGTTTTGCACAGAAGAGAAAGTGTGGAAACCTATGCTTCTTTCGCTCATGTAAGACAGTGTTAGCTTGTGCAAGGGACTGTGGGAACTGCCTCTTCTGAGGTGGAGTAAGAGATTTAATGATACATCAAAATGGGGAAGAAACAGACCATTTAACTCTGTCACATTTCCCTCAAGAAATATACATAGGTTTGTGCTTTAAAGACAGGCTGTGGAGGGGTGGTGTGTTGCTGAGAGTAGATGAAATATAATCTAGCATTACTGAGCCTTCCCACACATGAATATCGCCTGTAGAGGTGTTCCTTTCAGTTAAAAACATGCAGGAAATGTGGGCGATGGCCTTTCATGTTCTTGCGCCCAGACTTCAGATGTTCTTTCCCAGAGGGATCTGCTTCCCATCCTATTTACTGGTCATTAGCCAGAGTAAGAGCTTTCCCCCCCAGCAGGAACTCCCCAGAACTCAGTTCCTGGCATCTCTCAGGTGGGTGCCACCAGTGGCGTAGCGTGGGGGGTGCAGGGGGGGCCGGCCGCACCGGGCGCAACATCTGGGGGTTAGGGTTAGGGGGCGCAAATCCACGGGTTAGGGGGCACAAATTACTTGCCTTGCCCCGGGTGCTGACAACCCACGCTACGCCACTGGGTGCCACTGCTATTCTAAGAGAACAAGGTTCCCAACCAACAGTTCATGGTGAGTTCTGGGACCTCTTTTTCTAAGAAAAGAAAAGAACTGACCCTGGTGTTTAAAAGATGTTGTTTAGAAAAGCCTTTGGCCTTTAAGACTCTCGTGGTGGGGAAGTGATGGGTTTTGTAGTATTTGATTGCTCCTGTTTTTAAAAAAGTTTGTTTCCCCGACTAAAGAATCATGGCAAGAAAAATGGATGGACTATGCAGAACTGGCAAAACTGACATATAAGCTACGGGACAAGGATAACTGTGTCTTTAAGGATGAATGGAAACCCTTTACAAAGTATCTGAAGACGCAACAAAGCGAACTGGACTCCTTGGCAGGTTTTGAGTAAACATTCACAAACCTTTTATTGATAATAATCAGCTAAATAGTTTGAGGATCTATACAACTTTGTAACATGCAGAAAACAGCACTCTTAGAGAAACCAAAGACTGGAACTGAGGGAAGTCGGGGCGTGGGGTGGGGGTGGGTGGATTTTGTGTGGGAGGGGGGAGGGAAGAAAAATGGGGGGGGGACAAGGATGATATGTTTTTGGATAATATGTCTTGTTATAATTTTGAATAATTTTTTTAAAAAAAGTTTGTTTCTCAATCTGTTGTTCCCAGATGTGGCTTGCCCAATGGTGTGGAGCCACAATGCTAGCTCCATGGCATGAAATTCATTTGCACTTATGAACTGGAAGGGGTTCAGGCACAACAGCAAAACCGCCAGATTGGCTCTGCCAATGTACCTGCCCTGCCCTGCCCTCTCTCTCACTTCATCTCTCTCATTAGGCAGCAGCAGTGTGCCTACCAGGAGGTTAGTTTCGCTCTGAGCTGCTTCTGACTGTTCTTTTAGGTCACTCTGATCTTTTGTATTAGATTTCTGAATCATCTTTATATTGTATTTAATAGTAGGTTGTTTGTGAGCCACCTCAAACTTTCATAGGGAAGGTGGGGCATAAATATTTAAATTGTTTATTTACGTGTATAAACCACCCCACCCCCAGCAATATCCCAGGGCAGGGAACACACATAATAAAAACATAAAATGAAGGAATATATTTTATTCATACTGCAGCTGGGAGACAGGTGAAGCTGAGACGAGAGATGGGGAGAGGCTTAAAATAACATCCAGCACTCTCCCCATTATACTTAACTAACTATAGAATGATGGTACCATGGATTGCCATGTAAAAATGGAAAACAGATAATGAACTACATCTCCCACCATCCCTAGCCATTGGTAATGCTGGCTGGGGACATTATATTAGCTACCCTTGATTTAGTTTAATAGATTCAAGGTTGTATCCAAAATTAGTCATACTCAGAACACACCCACTTAAATCAGAGACAGTTCTACTCTATAAGTTAGTTGGATATCAGCCTCAGGCTGTAATCCAATATTCACTTACCCTTGAGGAAGCCTCACTGAATTCAATGGGATTTTCTTCTGAGTAGGCATGTAGAAGACAGCTCCATCCAGCAATTTTATTAGTTTCCCAGCAGCCACTGAGGCAAATATTCTCACAGAAATTGTTTAAAATCTTAGCATCTATTGAAAGTTTTATACACCTGAGGACAGCATATGTTCCCTCTGTCAAGAAATCATTTACTCCTCAAATCCAAATGTAAGATCACCAAGATCATAAGACAGTACAGTGGTACCTCAGGTTACATACACTTCAGGTTACATACGCTTCAGGTTACAGACTCCGCTAACCCAGAAGTAGTACCTCGGGTTAAGAACTTTGCTTCAGGATGAGAACAGAAATCTTGCGGCGGCAGCTGGAGGCCCCATTAGCTAAAGTGGTGCTTCAGGTTAAGAACAGTTTCAGGTTAAGAACAGACCTCCGGAACGAATTAAGTACTTAACCCGAGGTACCACTGTAAAGCCATGTGGATTTCAGTGTCTATGCCTGCTGCTGATGGTAATTTAAATTGCTGCTCTTACAGCTATGTCAACTTTTGTGATATGTCCACCCTGCTTCTAAACTTACTTTCCAAAGGATCCATTGTGATTGTATTCACAACAGAGTTTGCAAAGACACAAGAGGTTAGAAAAGATCAGTTGTTGTTGTTTTTACAAAAGAAGTGGAATCAATTTGGTTTGAGGGGAAAAGTAAAAAAGTTGTTCGAGTTGTATTACTTCTGCTTCATTTTTTAACCATAGAATTAAAGAGGAGATACACCTGTCGAATTATAGAGGAGATATGTCCCTCAAGTGTAGCCTAACCCTTTGTACAGAGAGAGGCATCATTACGCCAAGATTGCTGCCTTAATTGCACAATAGCAGAAATCCACACACCAAAGTAATTGTTTATAGTCTGATCTGCTAGTCAGGTTCCGAGAAGGTCTGCTGTGGGCACGATGCGATTGTTAATTATTCATACAAAGGAAAGGAAAGCACATTTTAACAATTTTCAGAATACAGAAACCTTTGCATGCAGAAAGCTTTATGATACTCTTGATATGTTAGAGATCTGAGTTGAAATCGTTTAAAAAATAGTGAAGAGAATTGGAGCAGAATGTTATTCTCCACTCCTGCTTGTTGGGCAAGGGGTACATTTGCTCCAGACCCAATCTTCAGTGTAGGGAAAGAGAAGAGGGCAATGGATGTGCTGCCCATTTTGAGCAGGAATGCAGCCAATGAGGGCTTGCTTGTCAAAGGCCCACCCCTTCAATGAACCAAACCTTTGTCCATGTGCCAACCCACCCAATCTGCCCAGAGATGATGATGATAATTTGTTATTTACTCTGGGCGGCTCCCAACAGAATATTGTTGTTGTTGTTCTTAAAGCTATAAAACATCAAATATTAAAAAACTTCCCTAAACAGGGCTGCCTTCAGATGTCTTCTAAAAGTCAGATAGTTGTTTATTTCCTTGACATCTGATAGAAGGGCATTTCACAGGGCAGGCACCACTACCAAGAAGGCCCTGTAACCTCACTTCTCGCAGTGAGGGAACCGCCAAAAGGTCCTCGGAGCTGGACCTCAGTGTCAGGGCTGAACGATGGGGGTGGAGACATTCCTTCAGAGATATTCCACGGGATTAGCCAGGAATTGTCTGCTGTGTAAGGCAGGCAAGACCAGCCCAATCTTGGAAAAACCTCCAAACCTTTGACTCATTGCCTAACACCGACCGGCTAAAGTCACATTGCAAGACTTTGAGGGTTTCTGGGTATATCTGCTGACAGTCAAATGCTGAAATAGAAGAAGCCCTTGCCTTTTAAGGGTTACTCATCCCCTTTCCAGTTGGCTAGATGGCATATCAAGGCTCCATGCTTCTTCTTCATGCTTCTTCCCCTAAGGGATAGGGTAATCATACTTCTGAATACCAGCAGTGGAACAGTATCACTGCATTATGGCATGCTGATCATCTGATAAGCATGCCATCCATCTCATCTAGCCGAGGATCACAATTGCTGCTGGGGGAAATGACATCTGAATTCGGTCCAGCTCTCATCAGTACTGTGACAGCACCACCTGTAGGCAATCTAGCATGGCAATGCTTGTCAGTTAGGTTGGGACAGGGAAATTCCAGTCTTTTTTCTTTCCCAGTTGAACAGATGAACATATCAGCTGTTGGGGTAGAAAACACCGCAACACCCCTCCTCTCCAAACCTCCACTCTCAGCAGATTAGCCTTGTGATAATACTGCCCTAAAGCCATCTGTCTTTGAAGCGTGGGTGGTTGACACTTGGAAACAATTAATTTGACAAACCAGAGCAATGTACATACAAGAAAAGCCACTCTTGTGTGCGCTGGGAAATTATGGATATACAAAACCGGTTTCTTGATTAGCATGGGATTTTCCATCTCCCTGCACACTGCCAGCCCCTGTTCAGGACACTTATCTTCAAGAACGGATGTGTGTGATTTCTGCAAAGCAGATCCACATCATTTGATCATTACTATTTGCAATCTGTTTCTCATGCTAAGGCACAAGTAGCAGTGTACATTGATCCAGTTCCGAAGCACTCCTGCGCGTCACCTTTGCAATCGGCTACATTGCATAATTAAGCTGCTTCTTTCTTTGCAATGGCACTGTTAACATTGGCAGACATGCTACCTATTTGAGACACTTACCCGCAAGTTGAAAGATGTGCGTGCACACAGAAACAGATAGCGTAGAAAATAATGGATATGCATAGCATCCCAGAGGAGAACTTAGGAGATATTGTTCTTTTGTCTACAATATTAGTTTATGCTGCATTTATCATGCACACAAAGATGAATAGACGGAACATTTCCATCTCATTTCTGAACCTCTGTATATGGAGCAGTGATATTTCTTCCTTTGTTTGCTGTTTCTCCTACACCCGATTTCATTAACTACAGGTCAGTTGTTATCACTTTGCTTTATCCTCAACAGTATTTCTTGTTGTTAGGCTTCTGCTTCCGACTGATTTGGATTCCCTTTTCACTTTGACAGATAGTGTTCATTCCAGATACAGGCAAAACCCTCTATTCTATTCAGAAAATAAAATCTTCAGGGTTTTTTATAGCCTCAATTCTTTTTACATTTACTACTCTGCATCCATAATAATGAAACGGAGAACATAGATGCAATACAGTATTGTTGATTTAGGGCTGGAAAGGCTGAATTAAAAATGAAGATATATCCATATACAGCAAAATGTAAATTTTCACTATGACACACATATTTCTATCCTTTGCTTTCAGCGTAGCAGGCGCTTTAAAAATAAGTTGTTCAACATTTTCCACATTCGAATGGCTATGTAGTTTTTGGTTTTTTTGCAACTTACATGCTGAAAAAATATTGTTAGCCTTTGTGCTTCAAAATATTTTTCGGTGTGGGTTTTTTTTGGGGGGGGGGGGCTTTCCTCAAACTTTCTTACAGTAGATGTTTCGCTTTAGGGACCAAGGGAACCCAAATTATGTTAAAGAAGAGCCATTAATTTTTTGTTGGCATTTCACCTACCCCTATTTTTTTTAAATAGGGGTAAAGGACGCCTGTATTGTTAAGTCCAGTCAAAGGTGACTATGGGGTTGTGGCACTCATCTCACTTTCAGAGCCGGCATTTGTCCACAGACAGCTTTCCGGGTCATGTGGCCTGCATGACTAAACCGCTTCTGGTACAACGGGACACCGTAACAGAAACCAGGGCGCATGGAAGCATCATTTACTTTCCCACTGCAGTGGTGCCTATTTATCTACTTGCACTGGCATGTTTTTGAACTGCTAGGTTGGAAGGAGCTGGGATAGAGCAACGAGAGATCACCCCATTGCAGGGATTCAAACCGCCAACCTTCGGATCGGTAAGCCCAAGCGGCTCAGTGGTTTAGACCACAGTGCCACCCACATCCCTTATTTCTGTGTAGCACACTATAAATATGTATTAAACATTACATAGATGAATCTGTTAGAAAAGCTTGGACTTGAAGGTGTCTGTCTGAGGGCTGGTCTACAGATATATATTAACCCTCAGTGATGACATATGGGTGTCAACAGGTTTGCATACGAAAATTAAATCCCGAAGTGATCTTATTGAGAATCTAGGTGTGCTTATAGATAGATGGATGGATAATTTCTGTATGTATAGGAGATTCCTACACTGGCAGTCTCTAGAAAATTTACAGAAGAAGAAGAAGAAGAAGAAGAAGAAGAAGAAGAAGAAGAGGAGGAGGAGGAGGAGGAGGAGGAGGAATGGCTTTCATTTTTTCAAATGGCTGAAAGCTGAAAATCATATTTGGGCCAATTTGCAACTTGCTTCACAAGTGAAATTTATGGTTGGCATTTAACATGGCCCACATGCAGGAATACAACATGGCTTTACTGTACACAATGAAACCACTGTATCTAGATGCAGACAACTATATCACAAAACTTTAAAATGGAGTAAGACCTTAACTGCTCTGTAGCAGAAAAGTTGGCAAGATCCATTTCCTCAGAAATTCAAATCTCAATCCTCTGTTCTGCATAATTCTTCAGACTGCTGACATATTAGTGAAATGATATTGCCTGTTTCCTTGGAATTTGAGTGTGCTAACATGCTGACATATCACCCTTAATTCAGAATCAAAAAAAGGCTGGCATATATGAGGACACCAGTAAAAATAGTTCTGTGGGCATGGGATGCTAGTAGCAACTTCTTTTTGCCCTCTGCAAAATGGCAGAAATGTGGGGTGTGCAGCATTTGAAAAATTGAAATTAACAGATTGAATATTTGCAGAGACAGAGGGACACTTCCCAAATTACCATTGAAAAATATGCTCCCTCCAAATTCAAACCCATCTCCTTGAAAAAACAGCAGTATCCTCAATTTTGAGATCACCAGTTCCACATCATTCATTAAAGATAACAAGGATGCACTTCATTAGCCATCTGCTAGTTTTATGTGCCTAGCAAATCCAGTGCTAAAGGCAAAATCCTGGTAGATAAGTACCCATGCTAATAGCTCCAGTCTATAAATATTAAATGCTGGAAATGAATGAGCTCAGCGAGGGCCACTATAAAATGACCACAACTGTTATCAACAGCAACCATAGGACTAATGGGGTTGCTTTCTCTATATTCACAGCAATATCTCTACATCAGAATGTAACTAGTAACAACAGCTGCTTTTGTATCTGTGGGGACAAAATAGTTACACATGGTTTATCTGAGATGTAAATGTGCTTATCATAGTCCAGCAATGTATTGCTGCTCTCTTCTCTCTTAGCAATATGGTGGGTAAAATGTGGGAAATCAGGGAATACCATTCTGCTTTATAATTTTTATTAAAATTTCTGTCTTACCATGTCAAATACATGTTTTACATCCTTCAGATATCAATGACTTCTCTTCTTCTCTTTCCATATCTTAAATCCCTGCATATTTTACAAAAACCATACCAATCGGTTTCCCATTATTACATTCATCAAAAGTTACTTACACTGTTGAATTTATCAATGCTGCCATTGTTTTCAGCTATACAGAGTTATTTTCCATATATTCAATAAACGTTTTCCAATCTTCTCTAAATGTATGCTCTTCTTGTTCTCTTATTCTATATGTTAAGTCTGCAACTTGCGCATATTCTGTCAACTTACGTTGCCATTCTTCTTTGGTTGGGACCTCACTCATTTTCCATTTGGGGGCTAACAAAATACGGGTCGCAGTTGTTGCATACATAAATAACCTTTTCTGACACCTGGGGATTTCCGTCTGAATTATCCCCAACAGAAAGGCCTCTGTTGTTGTTGGGTTGTTGTTTTTTGGGGGGGAGTACTTTGAAACATTTTTTTCAATTCATTATGGATCATTTCCCAATACTCTTTTTCCCCTTTACATGTCAAAGAAATCAGGGAGTATCATTCAGTCACAAGTTCAGTAGCACTTCCTGAGGTAGAAGGACATTGCTATCTCTCCCTGTCATTCCCTTGGTCTGAGAGATGAACCCCATCATTCCGGTACAAGGCCTGGTCGCCAATCGGATACGGTCATGAGAAATGACTCGGCCATTCATAAAGCGCACCCAACGGGCTATTGCCCAATTTAAGAGTCTCCTGGACGACGAAGAGTGAGGCCGGGAAGATGGCGCCGCAGCAATTTAAGCTGCTAAACACGCCCCCTCGCAGGTACCTGGTTGGGTGCCTGCCCGTGGGCGTGGGTGCCAGCCAGGTGAGGGGAGGCAGGGGGCTAACACCCCCTACTTGAGGCGTGGTCCGGATCCCGACCGCAACCACTCCCCTCTCTTGCAGGAGGAGAGTCTTTTTTGAATCATGCATTCGCCAGACAGCCTTTGGGGTTATTTCAGTGCATTTCCCCTGTGAATTGAAGGAAATTCTATAGAACATTTGTGGATTGCATTAGTAATGCCATATCAAGTTGTTCTCAGTGTGTTGCTGCTTTCTTTGATTGTACTATCACACTTAAGAGGACAGTTGTGGGCACTTCATACTTTTCTATTACCTCAAGAGATCTTCCTTCCACTTCTGCTATTCTAGGATCATCCATATAGCCTGACACACTGAGGGTAGTGTAGGGAATAGCAACAATATGACAAAGGAAAAATTTAGTATTGATTAAAATGGGGAGGAGGGGCAAATAAAAGCCTGAAACATATTTCTGACAGATTTTCATGGATAATAATTCCTTTGAGTGATGGCACCTCGGTTATGAAAAACCCAACAGTTTTATATATATTTAGACTATCTTACAGTGAGGGCTGTGGGGGGGGGGGAGTTATATTAACAATATGGCAGACATAGGAATTTGCTGATAAGCTAACAACCAAATGTTTATTCACAAGTCTCAAACTTCCTCCCCGGTTAATCATATTTTATTACCTTTATGCATAGTGTGCTATGTGTGTGTGCTTTAGAAATTGTTTGGTATATTACTTCCACTAATATGTGCATTTCTATGCACACTTTGCCCCACTGCATGCATTTTTACACACATTATTTGACTGAAAGTGCACTGCAAAATTCAGAGAGCTGCAAATTTTGAAGGACAGCTGTGCCTCACTTCGTGCATTGTTTCAGAAAGTGCAAATTAGTTAGGTTTGCTTTTAAATGTGAACTGGATTGAATTTCTCCCTCAACCGTACAGCCAGATGCATGACTTGGACCTGTTTGTCCTGCTCTAACTGTGACACTGTAGGTCACCACGATAGTTGCTTGTAAAATTGATGATGCTGGTCGCAAGCTGGTCCAAAGGGAGACTTGTAGACTCTGTATTCTGCTGGATATGACAGAAATTTCTTTACAGACCTTTCCCAGCAAAATTGGACTTTTAACTTGGGTAATCTGCAGCAGTGGTATTATTTATGGATCAGCAGTGCTTCGTATACGCTCGCTATGGTGGTGTGACAGATGTGAGGACCCCGTTGAGTCATCCCAGTGTGAGGTGCTTTAACGCTGCATAAAGTTATAGGTCAGTTATTGTGGAATCATACAACTGTGAATTCAATTATCTCTTGTATCAGGATGGAAGTGGGTTGAAGTCTCTTTCTCTCTCCAGGGTAAAATGGAACTAGAGTTTGAGGGGGGAAAGACATTGTGCCGAGAAAAGCCAAATGGTATCTGGGTCTGCAGAGAAAGTTAAGACTGTAGCTGCTATTCGAAGTACAGTCATACCTCGGGTTACATATGCTTCATGTTGAGTGCATTCGAGTTGCGCTCCGTGGCAACCCGGAAGCAACGGAGCGCGTTACTTCTGGGTTTCGCTGCTCACGCAGGCGCTCAAAATGACATCACGCGCATGCGCAGAAGCGGCGAAAAGTGACGTGTGCGTGTGCAGACGTGCTGTCGCTAGTTACGTTTGCTTCTGGATGTGAACGGGGCTCCAGAACGGATCCCGTTCGAATCCCGAGATACCACTGTAATCAACAATGCATCATCTCATAAAAAGAGGCCCATGCTTAAGTTCTGCATAAGGTTTTACAATTTAGAATATTCATTTAAACAACCTTAAAATATCAGTGACTTCCCTTCTTCTCTTTCCATGCATAGCACAAATCCCTGCATATTTTATATAAACTATACCATTCAGTATTCCATTATTGCATCCATCAAAACTTATTTACACTGTTGAATTTATCTTAATGATGCCAGTGTTTACAGCTGTACGCAGTTATTTCCCATATATTCAATAAACGTTTTCCAATCTTCCCTAAATGTATGCTTTTCTTGTCCTCTTATTCTATATGTTAAGTCTGCAAGCTGCATATTCTATCAACTTAAGCTGCCATTCTTCTTTGGTCGGGACCTTGCTCATTTTCCATTTTGGGGCTATCGAAACATGGGCCACCGTAGTGGCATACATAAATAACCCTTTTTTGACACCTGGGAATTTCCATCTGAATTATCCATAATTCAGAAAAACTCTGGTTTTTCTTTTGGAAAAGTGCTTTTAAACATAATTATAAATTATTTCCCAATACTGTTTTATCCTGTTACAGGTCCACCACATATTAAAAGTTTAGCTATGTAAGATAATACTAATAGCCCTGCTAGACCAGGTCAAAGGCCCATCTACTCCAACATTGTCTTCACAGTGGCCAGCCTATGGGAAGCCTGCAAACTGAACATGAGTGCAACAGAACTCACCCACCTGCAAATCACACCAGCTGGTATTCAGAGGCATATGACCTGCAACAGTCAAGGCAAAACTTAATCATCATGGTTAGTAGCCTTTGACAGCCTTATCCTAGTAGTCACTGATAGATACTTGGTGACCAGATAGCCTTACAGCCAAATCCTATGTGCCCTTCACTTATGTTGAATCTCTACTGTTCTATTCCATTTGGAACAGTTTTACCTGCTTCTTGTAACCCACCTAGGGACCTTACTGTGAAGTTAGGTGAGCAATGTTAATACACGAATAAATATGGTTAATTTGTTTTTTTTGTGTTTTTTTTAATAATATTTTTATTGCTTTTTTTCCAAGGTCAGAATACATCTTCAATAACACAGCAAAAGCGGTTTTACAGAAAGAAAGAAAAGATTAAGTAAAAGAAAATTCACTTTTCAGAATCTTTTTTCATAATCAACTGGACTTCCCCACATCTTCCATCCCCTGCTTTCTTTACAATAAATCTAAACAGCAAATTGATACCTTGTTTCATGTGTTTTTGTGCTTTCCTCTAATTATATACTCTAGAATTTAAACTTTTCACAGTCATAACTTAATTTCCATCATTTTCATATTTCAATACTGAAGCATGTTTTTCCCAAAACTTAGCAAATTCTCAACATTCATATAACTTATGTTTTTGTAGATAGTCCTTAAATTTTTTCCAGTCCTCTTCCACTGCCTCTTCTCCCAGGTCCCGGATTCTGCCAGCCATTTCAGCTAGTTCATTTCAGCTGGTTAATTTGGACGTTGGTTACAGTGGGGTACACTCCAAGTAAGTGAATATAAGCTTACAGGCTTTAGTTATAATTATGGCTATGTTGATGTTAGCTTGCAGGGCAGCAGTTTGGTAAGGATTGCTGATGTAATATCTGTGAAACACTTAGAATGTGATCAAATGCTAAAGAATTTCACATGCGGAGTATTATGTGTATATCTCAAAAACAACAAGAACCCAGAAAAGCATTAACTGATTTCTGTTGTTTTCCAGGAACGTGGTAAATTGGCTTATCTGCTGTATGTGTGGCACTATCACACATTTGATCTGGATTGTAGGCAATTTCAAAATTCTCCAGGGTGTCTGAATTATTAAGCTGCTGTTTTCCTTGTCTAATGCATTCCATTTTCTTAATTTTGCACTGGTCCACATTGAAAAGACATCAAGTGCTGCGTAACCTGAAAACAATCTTTCCCTTCATGTAATGACTGCGTCAAAGGGTCTAATGTTTGCAAACCAAAAGCGCAGGCTCATTAATATGAGGGTTGTCACATCTACCTTCCTCCAGAGCAGCTGTGCTGATTACAAGAGCTTCTCTTTATTTACAGAGTCTCTGTCAGTGAATCTGCTAATTGCTGACACACAGGAAATGAGACAGAACGGGCGGGGGGAGGGGGGAGGGAAGTGTCCCAGAGGTAATGGTCCTGTGGGTAGCTTATTAATGGATAGTTTGGATATGTAATGAAGAGTAAGTCATCATTTCAGCAGATGATCCTGCTGGTAAGGTCAGACATCTGCCAGAATTCTTATTGACTCATTCCTTCAGTTTTGCAGAGTTGATGTAGCTCTCCCATCTTTGGAAATCCAAACAATGTTTGCCGTTTTGCTTAACCAATTATGATTCATTGAGCAATCACAACTCAAGAACTGTAGCAATCATTTCATGATATGCCATTTGTTTTTATAACTGCTTTTAATCAGCTACCATCATAGGATTCAGTTGAGGTTAGGAACACCCCAGAGCAGCACTTTTCAAGAGCTATGTGGATAGTTCAGAATATTTTCTTTGTTTTCACCATAGCTTGCTGAGTACAGTCACCGTTTCAAATGTATTGCTTTTCTCTGTTCCAGACTTATTGTTGGGGAAGATGGGATGGCCACCTGGGATGCAGCCGGGAAAATAGATGGAGACAGAAACTAGTTCCTGAATGGTGCAGCAAGACCTTTCCAAGTACTACAGACAATGCAAAGGATGGGAACACTTGGGCTCTGACTCAGACAGCAGAACATTTTGAACCAGCACTGAAAACAATTTTTTCCCTCCACTATCACTTGCATCTCAACAAAACATCTGTATTCAGATGACGCACTGCTAAAGTAGTGAGTAACTTATAAAGCTGAAGTTACCAGAAGTGTGCAATCGAATGTAGAATTAGAACTGTGGCCTGTGAGACTGCAAATGGTATAGGTTAGGGTTAAACAAACCAGGGTTGTTGTTTTTTCTTTTTCAAAATATGGGCAAATACCAAATTGCTATTCCAGGTTGTGATAAAGTCTGAAAAAATTGTACCTCCAGAATACCCCAGATACCCACGGTTCATTTCTTTATCTCCTGCTTTCCCCCTTCTTCCAACTAGGCAGATGTTGAGTTCTGAATGCTGTCGATGGAGGATAGACCAAAAAGTAAAAAAATGGGATAAGGAATGGGGGAGAAGCAAACCCAATTATTTTATCAATGCATTTCATGTGTGCTGACAGCTCTATGAACTGATATCCAGCTAGGGTTGTAACCACAGACATAGACCAAGGCCAGTTATGGATTTAATAAAGCCAACCAAAGGGAATTCAATATGTAGTATCTTCTATGTGCTTCTATGTTGTATTACAATTAAGTGTTGTAAATTTGTTGTTAGCTGCCCTGAGCCCAGTTTTCTGAACTGGGAAGGGCGGGGTATAAATAAATAAAAAATATTATTTATTATTAGTAATAGCTAGCATTTTGGACAGCTTTATAACAGATTTAGATAAATTCAGAGAGAAATAGGCTATCAGTGGCTACCAGTCATGATGGCTATGTTATACCTCAGCCTCTGAATACTGGTTGCTGAGAATCACAACAGGGAGGGTGATGTTGAGCTCTTTTCCTACTTTTGGGCTGGCCATGAACAGAGTGCTGGTAGGTCTTTGGTCTGATCCCACAGGACTCATCCTATGCTTCTGTGAAAAATAATGCAACTCTGTTATTCAATAGTACAATCACGGCAAGTAAATTCTAGCACAATGCCTGCATCCACAGTCAGATTTAAGGTGCTGGTTTTGACATTTAAAGCCCTTCACAGCCTAGGACCCTCGTACCTACAGGACCATCTCTCCCGGTATGCCCCGCGGAGGACCTTAAGGTCCATAAATAGCAACACCTTCGAGGTCCCGGGCCCTAAGGAAGTCAGATTGGCTTCAACCAGAGCCAGGGCCTTTTCAACGCTGGCTCCGGCCTGGTGGAGCGCTCTGTCTCATGAGACCAGGGCCCTGCAGGATCTGATTTCTTTCCGCAGGGCCTGTAAGGCAGAGTTGTTCCACCTGGCCTTTGGCTTGATCCCCTTCCCGTCTTTCCTTTTTCCATCCTCCTTCTGTGATGGAACTCCTATTTGGGGACTTCCCTGGCTTTCTTCTGGCCCACGTAGGACCAGTCTAGATAGTTGGCCTTGGTGAAGATTTGACGTTTTCATCCCCAAAAAGTTTTTGATTTGAGTTTCCACTGAAATGAGGCTGCATTTTAATGTTGTATTTTAATCTTGTTTTCAAATTGTATTTTAATCAATTGTTTTTATACCTGGTGTTCGCCGCCCTGAGCCCAGTCTTGGCTGGGGAAGGTGGGGCATAAATAAAATTTATTATTATTATTATTAATGCTTCACTACAATAAATTCATGCACTAGATTACAGGCACAGCAGGGGATAAACATTGCAGAATGGCAATCGTTCGCTTCACTGCACCTTCTTGAAATCTTCACTAAAGCAGGAGAGTCAGTTCCTCTGATCCTCAGGCAAAAGTTGAACCCTGAAATTTTCTGGTCAGTCCAATGGAACAGCTTTCTGGAATTAACCAACCAAGAAGTCCTTTCTGAAAGTCTAAGTATCATTTTGTCTTAAATCAGTGTAGCTGGAGTTAATTGTGATAGATTGTTTTCTGTTAGAGATGTCTCTCTGCTACTTGCTCCTTAGTATACAGTGGTACCTTGGGTTACATATGCTTCAGGTTACATATGTTTCAGGTTACAGACTCCGCTAACCCAGAAATATTACCTCGGGTCAAGAACTTTGCTTCAGGATGAGAACAGAAATTGTGCTCCGGCGGTACAGCGGCAGCGGAGGCCCCATTAGCTAAAGTGGTACCTCAGGTTAAGAACAGTTTCAGGTTAAGAACGGACCTCCGGAACCAATTAAGTACTTAACCCAAGGTACCACTGTACTGGCTTTCCTGTATAGGAGATACAGCTTGTCCTGCTGGTCTGAAAAACTGAGGTCATCCAAACATTTTAGTGATGTCAGTAAACCAACCTATTGGTGTCAGCTATGTAGCAAGATCAGCAGAACAATGTGTGAATTCTAATTAATGGGTTCACCAAAGTTAAACAATATAGCCAATGATTGTATTTAAATATTTAGCAATGTCTTAAGCCACCTCTTCATAGATTATGTTGTTCAGGGTATTTTCTCAACGCTCATGTCCATGGCCTCCTATACTAATGTCCTCAACGGTTAAGTGTTTGTATATATACTTTTTTTCCCCATAACACCAGCAGGTATCCTCATGCCAGCCCCGAACCACTGACCATTTGCTAGACTAAGGTTTCCCAAACTTGGGTCTCCAGCTGTTGTTGGACTACAACTCCCATCATCCCTAGCTAGCAGGACCAGTGGTCAGGGATGATGGGAATTGTAGTCCAACAACAGCTGGAGACCCAAGTTTGGGAAACCCTGTGCTACACTGTGGCCTTCCAGATGTTGTTGGACTCCAGTCAACCAGCATGGCCAAAGATCAGGAAATATGAGAGGTGAATTCAACATCTGGAGGGCCACAGGTTCCCTGCCTAGACCTTTGTCATCCCGACTCATTTATTCAGTGGTGTCCTAATCCTTCAGACCTGAGGAAAGTATTTATTATTATTTTAATATTTATTGAATTTGGATACTGCCCTTCATCCAAAGATCCCAGCGTGGTTCACAACTGAAAATACAAAATGAGAACACAAGATAACTACTTAAACCTAACTGAAACGAAGTCAATAAACCCTTCTCCCACAAACACATTTTTTGAGCCATGGAATGTTAATCAGCTGAGCGCCTGGTTGAAAAGAAACATTTTCACCTGGCACCTAAAGATATGTAAAGAAGGTGCCAGGCATGTCTCCCTAGGAAGAGCATCCTACAAATGAGGAGAATGGCTGGAATTTCTATTGCAGTCCAAGGAACAAGCATTGAAAATGCCAAGAATGGCCAGATGAAGCTGAAATTTTGGCCGGTCGAGAATTGCATCTATTATTTGTGGGTGCAACTGAATTGAATAGTGAAGCATTTATTAAGGAGCTCCAGGCAACAAGGACATGGTTTAAATATTGTTTTTATTATTTTACCCTTGCCCAGGCAGTTCCAACTAGTTTCTCTGATGTATTCCAATAATTTCATTTTCATTTCCCTCTGTCTAATAAGATTACATAATTTTTCTTTCAGATTTTAGATTGATTCTCACAGTGTATTTAAGACATAAGCAAGCTAGTTCTTTATTTGTATTTTCAGAACTTAAATTGAATTGGGGAGGGGTCGTTCTAATACTTGAGCAACTGCTTGTTGCTAAAGGGAATTTTTCTTATTACAGTGTTGAGCTCTTCACTAAGTCTAGATTTAGATATGTTAATGCAATTTCCAACAGATATGCATTTTAATGAGGTCTGGTGGTAGAGAGTGGCCAGTCTTATATATTTGTTTAATACTAAACTAGTGGTCTAGAACAGTGTTTCCCAACCGGTGTTCCGCGGCACACTAGTGTGCCGCGAGACATTGCCTGGTGTGCCGTGGGAGGGAGGCGGGCGAGTCGGGCGGCGAGAGGCGGGGTGGCGGCGGCGAGGAGAGGCCGCCCAGCGCAGGGCTCTCGCCGTCTGCCTGCCTGGCTGCCTGCGTGGCGCTGACGTTACGGGGCTGTAACGTGCCCTACATAGGCACACGCGGGGCGGCGAGCGAGCTTCCTCCCACATCCCATCGGCCGGCCTACTGGGCTGTCGCAGGCGGAAGGCCTGCGCATGCGCGAGGTTTTCGCGCCTTCGGGATTGCCTTCACGCCTTCCTCCTCCCGGGTCCTTGAGAGTGCGGGAAGCGGCAGCGCGAGACCGGCGTTGAGCCTGGTAGGTATTGCGCTTGCCAAGGCAGTCATTTGGGAAATGAAAACTTGCAAAGCAAGCAACCAGTTCAATCTGAAGTACGTGTATGCTTAATATCCTGTATCTGAAACCTGTTTTGCCCCCTCCCCCACACTTGGTGCCATTTTCATCTACACATGCAGCAGAGTAAGTTGACCCAGAATAGTACCAATTCAGATGGCAGATGGGAGAATGACAGTGCTGAATGCTTTCCCATGTAGAACAGTCCCTGCAAATAAAAACCTAGCATATTTGGAAGAGGGATGCTAGCCTAACCATTACCTTCTATGCTGTTACTATTTTTTTATTATTTTTTTTTACATAAGTAAAAAGTGACCTTTCCCCATCTGGCATGGTGGTGTGCCTCGAGATTTTTTTCATGAAACAAGTGTGCCTTTGCCCAAAAAAGGTTGGGAAACACTGGTCTAGAAATGCACGCTCTAACAATTGTGTCACAAAGCGCAAGTCTTAAGTTCAGTACAGGATTGTGGGATGCAGATTTCGTAGAATTGCACTAGTCATCTGTGCTAAAATGGTTCCTTGTCATATTGATGTTGCCAGTGTTAGCTGAAGACCAGGAAACTAGAAGCATTTTTTTCTTCTTTTTTAGGGAGTGGTGGAAAAAAGACAATTTGAAAAACTGACAGGAGGGAGGCAGTGGGGAAATATCCCAAATAGCTGCTGCATATTGGCAATAAATGATTTTTAGTCCCAAACTCAGATGTCTTGGTCCAATCTGGGATGGATCCAGGCGTGGGCTGAGTCTGAAGTTCTTGGGTTTGAAAACAAATGAACCCAACTTGCTTTGTCACTAGGTCAATCTAAGGCAGGATGACCACTCAAACATTGCCAACAGAAAGATGTTGTTTAGTCGTTTAGTCGTGTCCGACTCTTCATGACCCCATGGACCAGAGCACGCCAGGCACTCCTGTCTTCCACTGCCTCCCGCAGTTTGGTCAAACTCATGTTGGTAGCTTCAAGAACACTGTGCAACCATCTCCTCCTCTGCTGTCCCCTTCTCCTTGTGCCCTCAATTTTTCCCAACATCAGCGTCTTTTCCAGGGAGTCTTCTCTTCTCATGAGGTGGCCAAAGTATTGGAGCCCCAGCTTCAGGATCTGTCCTTCCAGTGAGCATTCAGGGCTGATTTCCTTAAGAATGGATCGGTTTGATCTTCTTGCAGTCCATGGGACTCTCAAGAGTCTCCTCCAGCACCATAATTCAAAAGGAGATACTTGCTATTAAAGTCAAAAGAGGACTCCAATTTTCACTGAATTTCTATAAGCTGATTTATCAGTCAATGTAATTCTTAGAATTTAAATCTCACAGAATTTTAATTTCCCATCCAAATCACCTTCCAGATTTCTTTAATTGGCAGCTTGCCCTAGATCACCCAAATCAGCTTCTAGTTATTTAATTTCACCTTCCCAGTGATCCACACCCTGCCCCCAAATCCATTTCCTTTTAATTAACTACCCCTATTCAATTCAATCATTAAGCACTCCCTCCTAATAAAATCAAATTTAAAATAATTAGAATGTGCTTGCTCCCATTAGGTGGTGGTAAAGAGGTGAGGTTTCTTTCAATGAAATGAGTGATAAGGATTATCATTTTATTTTATTTTATTTATTACTGAAGACTAGATGTTCTGCCACACAACTTGAACCTCAATCCATTGGCATGATCAACAATGTGGGAGCACTGCATGTGGTAGAGTGTAGACCCAATTCTGTATACACCATAAAACCAGAAAAGGCTCACACAGGTCTTCAATATCCATGGAAATATTGTGGATGTGTAGCTGGATCTACAGATGTATTCATGAGTGTCTGAAGAGAGTGCTCTTATGTACAGCTATGTATTTTGGATTTCATAGAAATGCAGATGTATAGGGGTACAGCTTGCTATCTCCAATATATTCATGCAATATTGGATAAGACAAAAGTGGGGGATTCCTTTTCCAGAGGATGGATTTTATCTAGACTTTATCCAGCCTTCTGGGTCCCAATTTAGATTATCAACTGTTCAGCGGGGGTGGTTGAGGCCTTGATGTTGTGCAACTCCAGCTCTTTCCTCTGCAAGACTACCTGCTGCAAGAAAATAAAATAAAATAAAGTCTCAGCAGAGTTGTGTCCATCGTAAATATGAAAAGCAGTCCTTGCATTTTACAATTGCATGCTATTTTTTGCTCTTCAAACTTTGAGGCTCTAAATAGCTGAAAGGCAGTCCTTGCAGTTCAGCCTTGCATCAGACACATTTGTGGTGTTCTTCTGGAATTGCTGTTGGGGCTGGGAATATGACTCCCCGGGACTCTCATCATGCAGTTTATTTTCTGTTTCTTTGAATCTGACCCATTCCTACTTCTTCAACTAGGGATGTCTGCTTACTCTCATAATAGTCATGGCCCAAGTCTTCTTTGTGATTCAGAAGACAATGCAGTAGAAATCACTTCAGAAGGGAAATGGATAAAGCTCATTGCTTCTGTGAATCTGGCCCATCTTCTGTTCTTTGACTTGATTTCCTACATATGGCTGTGCATACTTTGCTATTAATACAAACAGTCACATACGAGAGATTCCTCAAAAAGCAAGTTTTGCATCTCTGCATACAAAGATGAACACACTTTTCTCAATTCCCCCAAGCCTAAACTGTTTGTGCAAAGTTATTTTAACTTCTTAATGAGCGATGTCAAAGAGGTGGGATGACGTTAAAGTTTCACCCCAGCAAGATGGGAGCCAGAATGAATGTGTTTTCTTAGAATAAAGCAGATAAGCACACATATACATATGCACAAAATCACCACCACAAACAACAAATTCAGTCTCTAAGATAACAAATAAGGGCATAGATGAAAAGTCAAACGTAAGTGGAAAATTGGGCTTTGATTACACTGGCCATGTTGCATATATTTGTTCAAGATGAAAGGAAATGTGTAGAGAAGATGTTAATTACAATCTTTTTTGGTGTCTTGCATAAACAAAACAGCCAAAAGAAGTCTGTAGGTGCACATTTGATAATGAAAAGAGTGCACTGCTAGGGAAGCAGTAAAATCCTCAGAATATATGGTTTTCATTAATAGTGTTAATTAATAGTTAACTAGTTTTCGTTATAATTAACTGAAAGAAAAGGAAAAGAAGCAAAAGAGGCAGGTTGGTACAAAAGTTGCCAAAACACCTGAGTTCGTGCTTCACGTCCAGAAATGTAGTATGTATACTTTTCTCCTGATTCCCACAGAGGATGTGCAGTACACAGAGATCCATTTAACCAGATCTGTGTGATGACTACTGAAATTCAATACTTTCAAAAGGGACTTCTGACACAACATGCAGTAGTATTGTGAAATGGATGATAGCACAGACATTTGCACAGCTGGTTTTAAACTTTAAAGCCCTGAACAGCTTAGAGCTGCATTATATGTTGGGCAGGCTGTACCGTCCTTCCTGGGCACTGAGATCTCTGTTGAATTCTCTCTGCTCGTTTCACCTCTGAGCAGTGGTGGAGATTGGGGGTCTCAAATTTCAGAGCCCCACCCCCCTCGTCTCTCTTGCTCCATTGTAAATCATAGTTGTGGTGCCTCCAGGGCCAAACCAGCCATCCTTCCCTAAATCCCCTTCTGCTTTGAGGTCTGTGAGGTTGGTGCCCACAAATGTCTCCCATGTTAGGCCCACAACTTTAGAACTCCCTTCTAAAAGGGAGCTCAGAAACTATGTGGTGTAACATCTGATTTGTATGCAAAAGGCCCCAGGCAGGACTGGGTGGGATCCCTGTCTGAAATCCTGCAGACGGTTCGACTTCCGAAACATTCAAAAACTGAGGTGCAAAGGGCGGTCTCCAAATTTAATTGAGAAAAATGAGAATCAATCAGTGAAGCCGTTCGACTTCTGAGGTGTATTAAAAAATGGAAGCATTAATTTCCTGGTTTTCGGCATTTGAAAACTGAAACATTCAATTTCCGAGATGTTTGAAAACTGAGACACCGCTGTACTTAGTTTAACAGACTGTGCTGGTCCGGGGGGGGGGTGTTTACCGTGCGGCGTGGTCCGTGTCTGGTCCGATGCTGAAGCAGGGTCCAAGGCAGGGAGTTGGGCGTAGTCAGGAACTGTGGCAGAAAGCAGGACAGGGTGCCGGCAGGAACAGGTAACCAGCGATGTTGCTCCCACAACCTGGGACTGGGCTGGCTGGCTTTTATCTCCTCTGAGGCATAGGGCAGCCCCGGTCCACAGGTGACTCACCTTTCCTGGCCTGGAGGCAAGCACTCTTCCTGCGAGAACTTATTTCCCTCCGCCTCTCTGCCCTGAGCCTCTGCAGCTCAGGAGAGGCTGGAGGGTTACTGGACCCAGAGGCAACCTCACCTTCCCCTGACAGGGCTGGAAGAGGAGCACCTGCAGGCAATGGGTCCTTGATCACCTCCGGAGCCAGAGTGGATTCAGCTGGTGTCTGCTCCTGAGGATCTGGCACAGGTGAGGGCCCTTCAGGTTCAAGCCCCTGCCCCAGCTCAGCCGGCCCTGGAGGTGGGGACTCCTGTACAGGCTGGGCTTCCTCAGGTTCAGTCTCTGAATCAGATTCCCAGGCCATCACACAGACCCATGGTCTGATTTGGTATTCTCCAGCTTCCTTTGTTCCAGTAGATACACTTCAGGGAATTCAAAAGGCCTTAAGGACCTATCTGTTTCAATGGCCTTCCACTGAGTAATTCTCTCCCTCTCTCCCTCATTGATTGTGCTATGTTTTACTGGCCTACATTTTTTTTTTTTGTAAATCAGGAAAAATGAAATAAAGCAGATGCTTTGCCGGCTAAGATATAATGCTGCCTGAAGCAGAGCCCCCATGTTACTATCACCACTGCTGGGATCAATACTTAGAACAAACGTTGCTGCACCATTCAGGCGCCAGTTTCTGACTTCACCCACCCTTCCCACATGCTGCCATATGAAGGAAGTTGACTCACTCTGCTCTATGGCAAGACTGGCCCTAGTTGGGTGTGAATACACAATGGCATGAGCAACTGATGCTGCACCTTCGTTTTTATTATATGGTGGTGATAGAGCCTCATAGCACAAATACCACTGGCAATTCTTAGACTAGCAGAGCCAGTGTCCAGATCAGTAGTCATCATCACGGTAAGCATCTCTCTCTCCCCCTCTCTCTCCCCTGCCCCCACAGCAGAATTGGGGTATAATGGTTATTACTTGTTGCCTTGCTAGTATTTTCCTCAGCTTTGCAAGATGCAAGAGCTCTAAAATAAGGAATATGGCAACAGGGGTGAAGCACCTTACTCCCTTGCACCACCATAGAAGCTTGTGAAGAGCTGAAGCCATTAGCCTGATCTCAGTTGTATTGCTGGCTGCTGTTGTAGATGGCTAGGAAAGCTAGTATTATAGCTTCCAGACAGCAGAAATCAGGTGAGATAAAGAGCCAGTAAGGTCCCATCTGGCCTGTTCCTCAATCTAAGCAGTCTGTCACTCAAATTCCGGCTGAAATACTTCTTCACCCACTTAGCTGCATTCTTTCATCCTTTCTTGGTAATCCAAGGACTCATCCCTGGCCTCTGGTTGCTAGCCCTGATAAGCTTTTCCAAATCAATCTTTCAAATATTTTAGAAAAATTCCTGAGTTATTCACAGGGCAAATAACAAAATGTGTGTGTGTGTGTTTGTGTGTGTGTGTGTTGGTTTTTACTTGCAATGCAAAACTGCTGGAGAAAATGTATTTTGTTGACCTGCAGAAACTGAAATAGATGGAGTACACCAAAGGATCAAGACAATCCAACTGAATAAATGTTATTCTTCACAATCAACACTTGAAAACTCAAGCGATCTTCCAGCAAATGATTTTGTGACAAAACACTTCCAAAATAACAGAGAGAAGCTAAACAAATGCCATCTCCTGGCTCCCAAGGGGAGCATCAAACTCTGATTGTATGGCTCATTTTTCAGTATATTGGTCCATATGTCATTGCCTTATATTCAACATGAGCTCTATAAACTCAGCCAATCTATTCTGATAAATGGTCATCCGGCAGAAGAAGCTGGTTATCTACAGAAGTCCTTAAATGATCCATCTGTGTCATCTTACTTGATATCTTCAAATAGTTTCATTTCCTGCCTTTTCTACTGTTATGTTTTCTTCTGGGTGAAGTGTGATGCATGGGCCTTTTCTTCCTTTTGCATCATAGGCCTTGAGATCCCTCTGCCCTTTCAAAGCTGGACTGCTGCTCAAATGGAGTACTTTTGAAATAACTTAGAGCTTCAAGCAGCTCAATGGTTTTCAGTCACAGAAAACGACTCCCATGTAAAATAAAGCCAGATACATTTATATATGTTTGTCTACTTATGATAAAGACCCAGGTGGCAAAGAATGCGGTGGTATCTCATCATAGCCACAAAACAAATGAAGAAGAAAAGGACAGAATGAGTGCTAAGCTCACCACTAGGCATGCAGACCAGGGGTAAGATTCACCATATCTGTACATGTGTACATTTTAAAAGACATTCCAATCTGTGAGCAACAATCCCTCTCCTCAGCAACCCACCCTAAACAATGCCCCAACAGTGGCGCCCACCCTGTGGAACGCCCTCCCATCAGATGTCAAAGAAATAAACAACTACCGTATTTTTCGCTCTATAGGACGCACTTTTTCCCCTCCAAAAATTAAGGGGAAATGTGTGTGCGTCCTATGGAGCGAATGCAGGCTCCCTGGCTTCAGCGATAGCAACGCGAAGCCTCTGAAGACTGCGCTCTGGAGGCTTCCTGTTGCTTTCGCTGAAGCCAGGAGAGTCTGCTCTTTGAGGCTGGCGGTGGGGGAAAGCAGCGCTTCTCCTCACCGCCAGCCCCACAGGCTCAGGGGGCAGCGGGAAGGTGTGTGACACCTTTGCGCTACTCCCTGACCTGGTTTTGAGGCTGGCGGTGGGGGAAAGCAGTGCTTCTCCTCACCGCCAGCTCCATAGGCTCGGTTGAAAAGCCTGCAGGGGGCTTTTGCAGGAGATGGGGGGGGGGAAATACGGTATCTGATTTTTAGAAGACATCTGAAGGCAGCCCTGTATAGGAAAGTTTTTAATGTCTGATGTTTTATCGTGTTTTTAATATTCTGTTGGGAGCCACCCAGAGTGGCTGGAGAAACCCAGCCAGATGGGCAGGGTATAAATAAATAAATTGTTGTTGTTGTTGTTGTTACCTCAGCTTTTTTAGCTGGTGTCAGTCAGGGCCCTGCCCACCCTGGCCAGGTAGAAAAAGGCCTGCAAGACTGGGAGCAGGTCTTCTGGGACTCACAGCTTAAATAACAGAAGCAATGCAGAAAGTTTTCTTTTTTAAAGTCATGGTAATGAATTTTCATATGCTTAATTTTGCTATAGCGTGTTCTCACTAAGGGAGAGCACGTGTTGCGGCTGGGGCCAGGCAAAGCACCCTTTAGTTGCCAGGCAGAATCGTGGGAAGGCATCTGGCCAGGATTGGTGTTGGTGTTGCTGGGGCAAATAGTATGTTGCCAATTTGGGGGTGGAGATCAGAGGATATTTAAGCAAGGCCCACAGAGAGTTGCTTTCTCTTTTGCTGTGGGCATCGGATCAGCATCGGATCGAGCCATAGCGAAGGACTGGTTGTATACAACTTATTTTATTCCAATTTCCTCTCCTTTTAATTTTACTTATTTATCTATTTGTCCGCTTATTCCTCCCTCCGCCTCTTTTGATTTTCTCTTCTTCCTGCCTTTTCCTGGCCGTTTAATTTTAGTGGATCCCTGGTGCAGCTCCCCCCGGGGCTTTGGGCCCTGTGGGCCGCTGGGGGGTGGCCGAGTTGAACCGGACCCTAGGCCTACATAGCAGGCCCGGGGAATCGCGGGGCCGGGGATCCATATCTCTTGGTTCAGGCCTAGTTAATTTTGCCCCCCCCTTTTTTTTCTCTCCGCTTCCCCCCCCCCTTTTTTTTTTATTTATTTTTTATTTTATTTTCCTCTCTCGTAGTTAACCCGTTTTGGATCGGGTGCTTACCGGGATCGTCCGCGGCCTCCTCGCGCGCTCCGAAGCGCCTGGCGTGGCCTCGTCGGGCCGTGTGGGTGGAGGCGCCGCGCGGGCGCCTCGGCAAGCGGCCGGTTCGCGCCTCGCGCTCTCGGCGGCTAGGCCCGCGAGGCCTTTGGGGCTCCTGAGGCCTCGCGAGAGGCCGGGCGGTGCTTCCCCCCCCCGGGTTATAGCGGGCGGCAGGGGAGCCAGCGGCAGGCCGCGGGGCGGACTCCCGGCCAAAAGAAGGGCCTCCGCGTTCCCCCTCCCCCCCCGCGAGTACGCGGGTGGCGGGGTAGGCGGGCCTGCCGGGCCTCTGCGGGCTGGTGGGGCCGCGTGGGCGCTGCAGCCCGGTTCGGCCTTCTTGGCCTGCAATCGGCCTAATTTAGGCCTGTTAGGAGGCTTATTGACTGGGGGCGGTGAGGGTCGCCATTTTGAGTGTTTTGGCGGGAGCGCCATTTTCTTTGGCCTTCCTGCTCTGGTGTGCTGACCTCTAGTGGCCATTGATAGTAAGGGCAGCCTACAATTGGCTTAGGCTGCCGGTGCGCCACCTGGTGGTGAGCGGTTTAATTACATCTGCCCGGATTCAATTGGTTGCTTTGCAGTTCAAATCAATTTTATTCTAAGCGGGTTTTATAACCAAGTTACTTGCACTCATTGTGAATTTGTGTCCTGTTGGCAGCAGGTATGGCTCCAAAGAAGAGGGCGGCAGGGAGGCCTGGGCCGGAGCCCTCAACAAAGCAGCCTATAAGGGCAAAAAGGCCTATAAAGGGTCCGTCCCAGGCTTTGCGGTCACCTCGGCCGGATCAGTCGATGAGTCGCATCCAGGCCATGGTCTCTGGTCTGGCTGGTGACCCCCCTGCACTGGCCCGACTGGAGGCTGAAATGGATGGCCTGTTACATCGTAGTTCTACTCCATCAACTTCTACAGCAGGGCCTGCTCCTCCTGCTGGCATGGCCTATTCGGCGTCCTCTTCTAGTGAGGACGAGGGAGGGATTGTAGCAGCGGGGGATTCCTTGCCTGACGCAGTGGCCCAGACCCAGGTCTTACCAGCAGTGCTGGTGCCTGCTCGAAGGGGTCAGGGGGGTGCCAAGAGTGCGGCCAATAGAAGGGCGTCAGCTAGGATCAGAGCAGCGCAGGCGCCAGGCGTCCCGTCTTCGGCGGCTGTCCGTTCGGTCACTGGTCATTCACAGACTCTGTCTTTTCAGTCTCTCCCTGGTGCAGTTCGGCAAAGGAGAAGGGCTTCAAGAGGCGGGCCAAGCGGAGTCGGAGGGACACTTCATCCTCTGCCTCAGTTTCTTCCAGGCGACGTGATGCAAGGTGACGCATCTGAGTCCTCGGTGGAGGACAGTCTTCCACCACCTCCAAAGTCGTCCTCGGGTGGGGTCCGCCGCCGGAAAAAGAGTTCCAAGAGGCGCGCCAAGAAGAGACGGAGGGACACTTCGTCTTCTTCCACAGGTACTTCATCCCAAACATCCAGTAGCGATGAGGAAGCCTCACTTAAACTATATTGGGGCTTTGCGGAGACCTCTGGACTCCCTAAATGGGCTTGGGAGAGGAGGGCAAACTCCCATAGGGCTAGGTATGGGGCGGTGCAGGACTGCCTGGATGGGGTACTCATGCCTGACGTGAAGGTTTCTACCAATTCGGCTAGGGACATTATTCCCGGTGCCCACTTGCATTCAAAACTGCGGTCCAGGATTCTGGACGGCCGTTACATTGACATATTTAGTTTGGCACCCCCTCAGGAGTGCCAGGACTCACAGGATAAGGGTGTGGCAGCCACAAAAAAGAGGGTGGTCTTGCCAAAGGCGGAAAGGACCTTCGAGCGATGGCTGGATGGTTTCCAGGTGTTCGCTGGTGTGGTGGCAGCGGCCTACCCACGGAGGTCGATGCATTTATGGGTCTACTTATCCATAGTTCGCTCTGCATTTACGATGGCTGGAGCGTCCGCTGCGATTTCCTATGATGAAAATTTCAGACGCAGGGCCGCCAAGATCCCCACTGCCCGCTGGGATCGTAAGGATTTAGATGTCTGGACTACTTATGTGGCTCCGCGCATTGATAGTAAGGTCCCCGAATTGCAGAAACCAAAAAATGTGCCAGCTAAGACGGGTCGCAAGTTCTTTTGTTGGGATTTTAACAAAGGTACCTGTCAGCGCCAGTTCTGCAGATATTCCCATAGTTGTGAGAAGTGTGCCGGGAACCATCCGGCATCTTCTTGTGCGGGGGTGCGACGGCCCTTTCGAAAAGGGGGGGGCTCTCAGCAGCCCCCGAAGGCCGCCCCCCAGGCTGCAGCCTCTGGAGCAGGAAAATAGTGTTCTTTCCTCCTTAGCTTATACCCCAGTTAAGTTGCAGCCGTTGTTGTCGTGGTTACAATTATACCCCCTTCAGGAAGCAGCGTCTTATTTACGTGACGGTTTTTCTCTGGGTTTTCGAATCCCAGTGGCATCAACCCCTGTAGCTAGGAACCCTTCAAACCAGAAGTCTGTGAGAGAAATGCCTGGGGTTGCGCGTAGAAAAATTGGGAAAGAATTGGCCTTACGACGGATGGCCGGCCCTTTTCCCGAGCCCCCCTTTCCCAATCTTCATATTTCACCCTTAGGTATAGTTCCCAAAAAAGCTCCGGGGGAATTTCGCCTAATTCACAACCTTTCTCACCCTAGGGGCACATCAGTAAATGATGTTATTCCCCCAGAGCTTTGTTCCGTGAAGTATGCATCGCTTGATCAGGCGATCAAGATGATAAGGAAGTTTGGGCAGGGTGCCCTGCTAGCCAAGTGCGACATTGAGTCAGCATTTCGGCTCCTACCTATTCATCCGGATGACTTCTGGCTGTTAGGATTTCAGTTTGAAGGGGAATTTTACTTTGACAAGGCCATGCCCATGGGCTGCTCAGTAGCCTGTGCTGCCTTTGAGTGTTTTAGTTCCTTTCTGGACTGGGCCCTGCAGAAAAGAACTGGTTTGGGCGGAGTCACTCATTATCTTGATGATTATTTATTGGCCTCTGCTAGTGATACGGGTGACTGTGTGGTGTTGTTGGAGGCCTTCAGGGCCTTAACTGGGGAACTGGGAGTACCGTTAGCCGCTGAGAAGACCGAAGGTCCTTCTACGCAGTTGACTTACTTGGGTATTCTGTTGGATACGGTGGCGCAAACGTCCAGTTTGCCGGCGGATAAGATCCTCACGCTGAAAAGCATCATTTCTGACCTCATCCCTTTGAAAAAGGTTACACTGCGACAACTGCAGTCGTTGCTGGGCCACCTAAATTTTGCTTGCAGGGTGGTCGCCCCGGGGCGTCCTTTTTGTTCACGTTTGGCCAGACTGATGTCTGGTTTGAGGTCCCCGAGGCATAGAGTGCGCCTGTCAGCCCAAGTGCGTGATGATCTTCGTATTTGGTTGGAATTCTTGGAGGAATTCAATGGGGTGTCACTTTGGCAGGACACCTTGAATCTGCGGAATGATTTTCAGGTGCACTCTGATGCGGCCGGGTCATTGGGCTTCGGTTTGTATTGGGATGGCAGGTGGTGTGCCGAGCGTTGGCCTCTGGCCTGGCGTGGGGGAGCTGTTACTCGAGACTTAACTTTTCTCGAGTTTTTTCCCATTGTAGTGGCTGTCCATCTGTGGGTTGAGTATTTCAGGGACCGGCGTGTATGTTTTTGGACAGATAACCTGGCGGTGGTGAACGTGCTTGCCAAGCAGTCTTCACGATCACTTAGGGTATCAGCACTGCTGAGGGGTTTCGTTTTGCATTGCTTGCGTTTTAATATTGTATTTTCAGCTCGTTTTGTACCAGGAGTATCTAACGAGATTGCTGATGCTCTGTCCCGTTTTCAGATGGAGCGATTCAGGTCCCTGGCGCCAGTGGCTCGAGACCGTCCGGAATTTTTCCCGGATCATCTCTGGAACCTTGGCAGCACTTAGTTTTACAGGGAGTAGCTGCATCTGTTGCCCCCTCCACATTGCGGTCCTATAAGAAGGCTTGGACCGATTTTTTGTACTTTTCTGGGCGGTCAGGGGTAGGAGAAATGTGCTCACCTCATTCCTCCGCGCAAGTGCTCCAGTATTTGGCACATTTGTTTCAGATGCGGCGGGCGCCCAGGACCTTGAGGCTGCATGCAGCCGCAATTTCCTTCTTCAGCAAGGTTTATTTTAATAATGATCCTTGCGGAAAGTTTGTGGTGCGCAAGGCTCTGGAAGGCTGGGGGCGTCTTCGCCCTTCCAGGCCAGCCACAAGGAGGCCTATAACGTTTAGTTTGTTGACCAAGATGCGAAGTAAATTGAAAGGCATCTGTTGGTCCAGGTTTGAGGCTCGGTTGTTTTCCGCAGCCTATTCGCTAGCCTTTTTTGGGGCCCTAAGAGTTGGGGAGGTGGTGTTTGAACCTAAACAGGATGGAGGTTCTAGAGGCTTGTTGCTACAGGACGTGAGCCTGTCTCAGTCGGAACTGCAGGTCCATGTCAGGAGTTCCAAGACTGATCAGCTGGGTAGGGGAGCAGTTATTCGGCTCCCGGCAACTGGGATGGGGGGCCCTTGCCCAGTTAAGGATCTCCAGAAATATATGGCTTTGCGACCCCCAGGAGGGGGGCCCTTGCTCATTCACGAAGATGGGCGGCCGCTGGCGCGCCATCAGTTCGCCGGTGTTTTGAGAAAGGTCGTGGCTGCCTGTGGCCATGCAGCATCTGAATTTGCTCCGCATTCCTTTAGGATTGGGGCGGCAACGACAGCTGCCCATTGGGGCTTGTCGGTGAAAAGGATAAAGGACCTGGGGCGTTGGAAGTCGGGCGCATACAGGGGTTATGTGCGGAAATAATGCTGACTTCATGTACTCACATATGTTGTTTTACCCTAGGTCTACCCACCATCCGGGTCTGGATAGTGGGGCACAGTATTGTGCATTGGGCTGCTTGCAGAGCTCGGCAATCCGAATTGGGAGCTGGCCTTGGCCTTCCTCAGCACGTGCAAGTGTCTTGGATCGCCAGAAGGGGGATGCTGTGGAAGGAATTCTTACCGCTCATGCAGAGGCGGGTTCTGCTGGAGGGCCCCCCAACAGTGATTGTGGTGCAGCTGGGGGAAAATGATATGGTTTCCTCTTCATGTTATGTTTTACGTGCTATTATTTTGCAGGATTTGAGGGACTTGGCAGCCTTGGTGCCTGCTACTAAGATTATTTGGTCCCAGTTGCTTCAGCGTTGCATCTGGAGGGGTAGTCCCTGCCCTGTGGCCACCGAAAGGGTGCGAAAGCGTATAAATTCAGCTGCGAGCAAGCTGGTGTCTGATATGGGTGGGCTTGTGATTCCCCACCCAGATATCAATGTTAAAGCCACTGATTGCTATAGGTCAGATGGGGTTCATCTTACCTCAGTTGGGAATGATGTATGGTTGAGGTCAGTGGTGGCTAAGTTGCGGGAGTGTTTAAGTTTGTGAGTGGTTGGCGGCGAGCGTAAGGGCTCGGGTGGCGGTTAGGCATTGGTTTAAATTGGTTGGTGGAGGGGTATGGATTGGCTGTGCCTGCCCCTCAAGTGATGCTGCTGCACGGAAATTCCGTTAAAGGAATTCAGGGGCTTACCATCCTTTTGTCCAAACCCCTGGAATCGGGTTTGGGCCGCGTAAGCCCCTGGGAGCATGTGGGGAGAAGCTGAGGGTCTGTGTCGCAGCTCCAGTTATCCCGGAACTTGTTCCTCCACACTGGCTTCCGCTGGAATCCGGAAGTCAGTCCTGTCCCCAAGGCGGGGGGACAGATAGTCTTAACCAATGCCTAAGCAACCACTCACAGTTTATGTATGATAATAAAGTTGTGGCCAAAATTATGCCAAAAACCTTAAACAAAAATTATGTGTGAAGTGTGAGTTATTGGGGATGGGGTGTTTTGGGGGACCTCAGCACGCAAAGCGTGTTCTCACTAAGGGAGAGCACGTGTTGCGGCTGGGGCCAGGCAAAGCACCCTTTAGTTGCCAGGCAGAATCGTGGGAAGGCATCTGGCCAGGATTGGTGTTGGTGTTGCTGGGGCAAATAGTATGTTGCCAATTTGGGGGTGGAGATCAGAGGATATTTAAGCAAGGCCCACAGAGAGTTGCTTTCTCTTTTGCTGTGGGCATCGGATCACCCGCCCGCCCTCCCTTGTTTGGGCTTCGCTTTGACCTTGCTATTGCCTGTCATGGGGTCGTTCGCATTGATGCGGGGGCCCGGTAGGAATTTTGCCATATGGCTGATTAGTGTGTGCCATTTGGTTTTTGCCTACCGCGTAGCAAATCGTCACAACTTGTAAGGTTGGCGGTTAGGCATTGGTTTAAATTGGTTGGTGGAGGGGTATGGATTGGCTGTGCCTGCCCCTCAAGTGATGCTGCTGCACGGAAATTCCGTTAAAGGAATTCAGGGGCTTACCATCCTTTTGTCCAAACCCCTGGAATCGGGTTTGGGCCGCGTAAGCCCCTGGGAGCATGTGGGGAGAAGCTGAGGGTCTGTGTCGCAGCTCCAGTTATCCCGGAACTTGTTCCTCCACACTGGCTTCCGCTGGAATCCGGAAGTCAGTCCTGTCCCCAAGGCGGGGGGACAGATAGTCTTAACCAATGCCTAAGCAACCACTCACAGTTTATGTATGATAATAAAGTTGTGGCCAAAATTATGCCAAAAACCTTAAACAAAAATTATGTGTGAAGTGTGAGTTATTGGGGATGGGGTGTTTTGGGGGACCTCAGCACGCAAATGCACATTTTTAAAAGTATGGAAATGAAGCATCATTTCCAAGTGTTTCATCATTTCCACATACTTATATTATTGCTTTTGGAGGTACCAAAATATAGAGGGGCACAAAAATAATATGTACCACTTAGTAATGCAGAATAACACTTGTGCATTTACATCATCAGCTCAGTCCTGGCTAAATATAATTAGTCAGTTTAATCTATGGATTTAGGCTTGCTCAACTTTGCAAAGGATTGCAGTGTGTTGATATGACTTTGTACCCAACAGCTTATAAGGATTAATGTTTGTTTTGGAATGACTGTATTTCATTTTAAAGCAATTATTTATTAATGATTTGTGTAAGCAATAATAAAAATGATACATTTCAAATGGCTGAGTGGTAATACCTCAGGAAAACTGTGTCAGGCAGATATATTTGTACAGTGGCTCATTTGGAAATCAAGACGAGCTCTGTAACAATATAGTTTTTAGGACAGGTTATTTGATCATTCATGCGTACCTGATGAATGCCTAACCATGTTGCATATTTCATTAACTAAATTCAATGTTTATTCTGCAATTAATGAGAGCTTTCCCTAGAAGGGGCAATGAAGAGGATATGAACCTAGCCATCAAGTTAACTGCCTCATAACTGAAGGGGAAATTAAGAAAAACTAATTGTTTTTAGCTCAAACTGCATCCTATTTTGATTACAGCAATCTGGAACTGTAATACTTGAGCACCATTGTTACATACATTTCCTCTAAAGCAATGTGGGATGAAATCAGTGCTAAGAATTAATAGAATTCAATCCTCTTGTTCACAATAATCACTTTATCCTATTGAATGTAATTTATACTGGAGCAAGTTTTCTGTATGATCTGATTCTAGAACAAACATATATACATATGGTGTAATGTACTCTGTCACAGTGCCATAGTTCTTCTAGAACAGGCATGGCCAAACTTGGCCCTCTAGATGTCTTGGGACTACAACTCCCATCATCCCTAGCTAACAAGACCAGTGGTCAGGGATGATGGGAATTGTAGTCCCAAAACATCTGGAGGGCCAAGTTTGGCCACGCCTGTTCTAGAAGAACCACAGCACTGTGACAGAGTACATTATACCATTAACACATCAACTCTTATTTGTGTGCATCAAGGTTCAATCCCTGCTACTAAAAAAAAGTTAGATAGTGGGTGATTGTAAAGATGACTGACAGATTGGAATTTAGTTATCCATTGGCTTTCACACTTCCTGTATTCTTTTATGTAGTCCTTGGTTTGCTCTCTCTATATATTTATTTCAAGGTATGTTTAGGATTTTAAATGCAGATTTTGATGCATTTTTTGTGGGATGTAATCCAATGGGAGCAGTCAAGTACAACATGCCTTGTAATGCCAGAGAAGACATGTGGGGAAATGTTTGGTCCAGCCAGTCAAAAGTTCCTGTTCCTCCTGGCTGGAGCATCCTTCCTTTGCATGTGACTAAAGGTGGGTGTGATCTTACCTGTCCAGGTAACAAAAGGACGAGTCACACAGCACACCTTCCTCTTTTTCACTTCCTTCTTCATTTGACCATCTTATAGCTAGGACTGCTCTGTTAGGATCTTAGCTAGCAGAAGCACTGGGATCACACACACACACACACACACACACACACACACAACACACACATACACCCCTTATAGGGTAGATCCACATGTACATATTTGTAACTAAGTCTGCCTTCAGGGTGAACTGATGTTAAGTAAACTTCTTTTATTGACTTTGAATAAGATTGTGGCGTCTTTATTCTTTTAAGAGGGATTCAAGGGAACTTACCAGGAACGTACAATTCAATCTAAGACAGATTGAATTGTATAATAGTGAGAGGCTTACATAAGCCTGCAACCAGCTATCTGCTGTGCATGTAAAAAGGGGAATGTAACTCTGCTAAATAAAGGAACTTGCTAGCGCAAGTTAGGAAGAAGGATATTAATAAACAATATATCATCTCCTGCCACCCTGAACATTCCCACTTTTTTTAAAAAAAGAAATGATAATTACAGACTCATGTGAAAATTATCACATTGAATTATAGGCAAAACATGTGTGAAAGTGACTTGAATTGGAGAGAGACTGATTTGCCCATTGCTTCACCTGCTCTTTCCATATACATATTGAAAAGCTCTCTCTCATTGCAATAGTCATTGGGCTGGATGGTGTCATTCCAGTCATCCTTAGAATGAGCTGCTGTTTTTTCTTTGTCCTGCTTCCCCATTTCATTCTTGTAAAATTCTTAGATACCTTTGTGAGGCAAAGCTGTGCAAAACAATATTGTTTGTTCCTCTCTGAATATACCATTGCATTAGTGCCAAGTCAAGATCTGCCCTTATGGGTACAGGGACCCTTAGAGATCAGGGGCAAAATATTTGCACCTTAATCACAAAGGTATGTGTTTGTGAAAGGAATTAATGTGAACAGTCAAACACAACTGAACAATCACTTATTAATGCAGTTAAATATCAGTGAATGTAAAGTTCATTCATCAGTTGTGCACGTGCTGAGAATGATCCAATTGTAGCTTTCTGAAAATCCATTTTTCTTGGGTAAAGTCTTGGGCCTCTTAATAGCTTGAAAGAGTTTTTCCTCAATGTGTTCTCTTTGCAGAAGTACAAAGAGACAGGAAGTAGTACACCCGGTGCCCAAAATAAATCAGATGTGACTCAGGAGTTGGTCTGATAAAAAAGAACGATGTATGTATTGCCCCTATTAAGTCTATGAGAAGATTGAATTCTATTATCAGGTATAATTGTTGTGTGACTAGGCATAGCTGGATGAATCAGCCACTGCAGATTGTCAAGGAGGAGGCTGATAAATTTAGATGATTAGAAGAACGTAGGAGAAAGTTCCAAAGATGCTTCTGAATGCATGAGAAAATACGACACCAAGGATTAGAAAGAGAGAGCAGAATCCTGCTTTATTTGTTAATGTGCAGATGTCATTCCTATTCCCTAAATAATTACTACTGCACCAAATGGTTCAGATACCCAGTTTACACATCAACTCGAGAAGAAGTAACATTGAATTGAGCTTGCTCAAATATATAGAGAATGGAGGCATCAGTGTCTACCATCTGTTGATTAGACGGTCACTACTTGCCAAGGGAAGTCATTAAGATGTACATAAATACTGAAAGCCAAGACAAGCCTTATATCTCCACCAACATGAAATGAAAATATGTTGATGCAAACAAAAGATATTTCATACGTACAATGAAATGACATTTAGCTGAACTTTCAGAGGAATGCTCATCAGGGCATACAGAAAGTTGCACTTTAATAAAGGAGCTAGAAGAACGCAGTGTGTTTCATCCCGAAAGCCCAGAATTGTATGGAATTATCTTCTAGCAAATAAACTTTAAGAGAAAAGAGCCGTAGATCAGGCCAAAGGCCTATCGAGTCTAGCATTTTTTTTCTCAGAGTGACCAACCAAATAACTTTGGGAAGCCTGCAAGCAGGACAGTGCTCTCCACGCTTGAGGGACAAGTTGCATATTATAGGCTCCTGACAGGAGCAACTTGTGGTCTCCTTACTGGTCTCTTGTTGGAAATGATGGCTGGTGTGATGTGTGCAGTAGAGAGTCAGCTGGAAGAGGGAAAGAAGGATTCAATGAGCTCTGTGTCCATCCTATGGAATGCATGTGTATTATTGCATCATGTGTGATGCTTTTCCTTTCTCTGCAACAAAAATGAGCCTGCAACATATTCCTTTTAACACACCGATTTTAACAGTGCCCTGATTGGTCAGCATACAGGTTTGTTCCCATAAACCAGGTTGGACTTTTAAAGTTGGGCATGCTACAGACTCTGCTGGCTTTTATATCCTCCCTCAATTTCCTGACCTATTTTGCAAATCTTAATATTGGTCATCAGAGGAGATTTTTGCTGTAGCTCCCCCTGTTGGAAGGAAGTCTATCTGCTCTTAACAAACCTTGCCCCTCATTCGGCATGTCTGCTTTTGCAGCTCTCTAATCCACTTGTAATTTACATAAAGGCGAAATAACCTTGCCCTTCTTACTTCAGTTATGCAGCTTTTGCAAATAATTATTCCAAATATGTCACATTAAAACCCAAATGATAGTAATTACTACTATTGCTTCGTTCAACATGCTACAATCATCTTTTGGTTCTTCATGGCTTTATGTAATTAAAGAAGAAGAAAACAATCAGGAAGGTAATCTGGCATTCATAATCAACTGATGTAAAGCATGTGTTACTTATCAGTCACAGACTTTAGCCCTGAGTCTGAAGGTCTGCATAGATTATATCACTCACATGATATAATGGAGGGACTTTGAAGACTCTTTCATTAGGTGGATGGCTGATGAAACACTATTAACTGTGACCTGAATGCATTAAGAATTTGATAAGCCTTAAATAAAAATATCAGTCTTCTTCTAGGGTAATACTTCAAATTGATTTATGTACAGAAAGACAATTGCTAAAACAACAGCAACAACAAACTAAAACCAGAGAGAATTTAAACATATTGTTGGATAATCGGTATAATTAGAGTTTGATCTGATCAAAGGAAAACTTGTTCCCGCTCTAGGGATAGACAGTTTGCTAAATATTTGCGGCAGGAGGATTTTTAAACAGAATTTCTATTTTTTTTAAAAAAAAAAAAACCTCTTACCATCTGAGAAATTTTGGCTCATTTAACATGGAATTGAAACTTGTTTAGTTTGTAGTGGTGGATGAAGGAGAGGAGATTTGAAATGAGCTGAGGTCACGCTCACGGCTACATTCAACATTATTGAAACAATATGAAACAATGTAAGCACTGGATTCATGGGGGGCAAAATTGCAGAGAACATTTAATGGAATATTCTCCACTGTGGATTTCTCCAACTGTTCTGGAGGAACTCAAAAAAGAAAATGTTCAAAAATGTGTCAGAAAATTATTCTCCGAGAAATTTCAACACATCCCAAGCTTATTTTGCAATTGAATTGATTTCTCTTCCCACCTCCTGCATGACTCCAGATCTTCTCCAAAGTGTTGGAGGACCCTTAGGAATAGCATGTGAAGTGCTGTGGAGAGCTAAAGAGGGGATGAGGAATCACCAGATACCATCCCTATTCCTCTTCTACTGACCAAAGGTTCTACTGGATCAAAGTCTCTTTCATCAAGGGATACCAAATGGATACAACACATCACTACCAACACACTTTCTTTCATTCTTGAACAGGATGGAAATTTGCTGTGACCTTAATTCACAGGTGGCGCTGTGGTCTAAACCACCAAGCCTAGGGCTTGCCACAATCGGAAGGTCGGCGGTTCGAATCCCCGCGACAGGGTGAGCTCCCTTTACTCAGTCCTAGCTCCTGCCAACCTAGCAGTTCGAAAGCATGCCAAAGTGCAAGTAGATAAATAGGTACCACTCCGGCGGGAAGGTAAATGCCGTTTCTGTGTGCTGCTCTGTGTGCGGCTTAGTCATGACCTGGAAAAACTGTCTGTGGACAAACGCCGGCTCCCTCGGCCAGTAAAGCGAGATGAGCACCGCAACCCCAGAGTTGTTCACGACTGGACTTAACTGTCAGGGTTCCTTTACCTTAATTCTAAGCCATGAAACATAAATTTAAAAGTTGGCAAGTGAAGACTTTTCCTTCCTCCATCCCTTTTGTACAAACTGCAAATGAATTGTTCACTTTTGTTTGAAACTCAACCCTCTCTATTTCAAGCTGATCCACACATTGGCTGCTTTTCCTTCACTCTTCTGAGAGACAATGCTTGGATTCATAAGAATAAGAAGTCTCAACCAAAGTCAATGTAGCAAAAAGAAGCAACAAGTCAAGATTTGGTATCTTTGCACCTTGGCCAACTTTGGACAGTGTGCTTCCAAATTAAAATTCTAGTGGGGAAAAACTTGAGCTGAAAAGCAGGGCCAAATGAGTAGAATTTCTTAAGTCTTCCATGAAGAAAATATTCATGTGAGAACCTGATAAAAGATGCCTTTCAACTGAGCATTCAGGTATTTCGGTGATGCATATCCCACCATATGCCAGCTGACAATTCAAGAAGGATGAGCACTTAACACCTGATGAGAATGAGCTATTTCGGAGTGGCTCAGCTGGAACAGAATTTAGAATATGCTATTAGTAGTGAAATTAATTGTTCCTTCACTTTGTCAGCGGGAAAAATCCTTCACTGCACAATAAAATAGAATTCTTTCCCAATACTGCTGTTATACATCTATAGGATGAGGCTTTTAAAAATGTAAAGGCCGCATATTGTTTCAGAGCGGCAAAATATCCAATTCAATTTCTGAAATAATCAAAGGTGTCTTTTCTTTTTCTTTTTCCTTTGTGCTCAAATATGGAGGAAAAATGTGAATGAAGAGGAGGATTTAACATATTTTTTAAAAGTTATACTATTTCATTACTTACAGAGCTTACACATGAGACTGACAGTGAAGGAACATTTTACTCTGGGCATTTATCTACCCATATCCTAATACAACCCAGGATGCAGCAACGAGAGTATCAAATGGAAGCTTTCCAGAAAGAACAGTTAGCACCTCAAGGAGCAGCATAGTATTCCCAACAACTTGCAGACTCAAGTTCATATTTTGCAACCATAGGAGACAACGCCTAGGGACAAGGGTCCCTTTGCCCCCTCTAAAATATTTGAGGGGGCCAGCCCGTTCCCCAGTTTGTGGACCTTGCCATTCAAACGGTCTGCATGTGCCATGTCATGTGATCAATTCTGTGGAGCATAGTTTACCTTGGCCCCTGTAATATTTTATTCAAGTTGGCACCCCTTTTTGCAACTGAACCCATCACCTTACCAACAAAGGCCTGTATAGTTAAAGCTATGGTTTTCCCAGTAGTGGTGTATGGAAGTGAGAGCTGGACCATAAAGAAGGCTGATTGCTGAAGAATTGATGCTTTTGAATTATGGTGCTGGAGGAGACTCATGAGAGTCCCATGGACTGCAAGAAGATCAAACCGATCCATTCTGAAGGAAATCAGCCCTGAGTGCTCACTGGAAGGACAGATCCTGAAGCTGAGGTTCCAATACTTTGGCCACCTCATGAGAAGAGAAGACTCCCTGGAAAAGACGCTGATGTTGGGAAAGAGTGAGGCCACAAGGAGAAGGGGACGACAGAGGACGAGATGGTTGGACAGTGTTCTCGAAGCTACCAGCATGAGTTTGACCAAACTGTGGGAGGCAGTGGAAGACAGGAGTGCCTGGTGTGCTCTGGTCCATGGGGTCACAAAGAGTCGGACACGACTAAACAGCAAAAGTTCTCTGATTCCTGACTATTCTGCACTGCTGACAAAGCTCCAAGTAGAATGTAGCTTATGATATAGCCGTGTGGTTCAAAAGAAACAGAATATGTTCTTTCAAACAGCTGAATCTGCAGAGCCAAATCATTTGGAACAACCTGCATGCCCATTTCCCAAACTGAAAGAAACACACACAGGTTAATTTTCTGCAGTTATCTGGAGAAATTATAGGCTTGCAAGTAGATGGTAGCCTCCCAGTTGGGCTATGTGGGAGTTTATAATCTAGGCTTGATGCTATTTGCATGTAACAATTCTTCCAATATCAATGAAAGCACAGCACCTGCAGAGAAATATTTTTTTAAAGATTGGATGAGATGACTTTATACAAATTTCCACAGTATATAAAAAAAGTTGTCTTTCAGCTGCCAAGTTTTTCAGAATGTGTGTCTTAGAACAAAATGATTGATGCTTGCAGAAATGGATCTTAGCTAGAGGTCTGATGAATGCTCCCTGAATCATAAGCTCTTCTTACTTTCTTTTTAGCACTATCAAAACTGCAAAATGTATTCCCTAGAGGCAGAAGCTATGCACTGGTGTCAGGGGGCATCCAAAATAAGCCAGAAGCTATGCTAGTGCATTATTTAAAGACAATGAGCACTCACACTTTACATTGTGGGTATCCTTTGCGGGATCGTATGCGGTGCCACAGTTCCCAGGGAACTTACTGGCAGACAGGGACTGGCCTGCCTCTCAGTGTTATTATTTGGAGGTTCATGCCCACCCTCAGTAGTCAAGTTTCATTGCTAGGAGGTGGGGCCAGTCCCATTTATATATAGGGGGTGGAGCTGACAGTAGCCAGGCAGTTGGCTCAGGAGATTCATCCTCCCTCCCTTCGTTTAATGTTTTCTTGTTTGTAGGTTAACTTTTTCTTCCTGTTTAGTGGGCGCTGCTGCAGTCTTTGACTGGTTACTGTTGAAGGACCTGGAAGAAATTTTCCTGCATTGGCAGGTTTTGTCTTCCCCGTAGCAATTTGTCACAACTTTGGTGGTTTATGGCCTTGGGTGGAATCCTTTAGTCTTTTCTTCCCTATAATGGGGGGAGGGTGGTTGAAGAGGTGACTCACCCCCCTGCGGCGTCGCTTCCAGGGTCCCCTCTTAAAAGGGGTTATATAATGGGTGTCACTGGCCATACACTGAAAGGCTGTCAGTGAACTATCCTGCATGTGGGGATATGGGCTGGGCTGCCTGTGTACACTTACGTCTCTCAGAGCACCCCCATATCCCATTTACTCTGATGTGCCCCAGTTCCCCTGGCTGGGGGGCTGGGAGGGATACACGCCCAAGGCCTAAGCCAAGGTCTTCCTACATTTGGAAGTTTAATAAAATTGTGGCCTAATTTAATTCCATAACATGTTGTCAGAGTCTTTATTCATTTCTTGTGGTCTCTGGGGGCTGGGGCTGTTGCGGCCTGGTCACACAATTTATAATAAGAAAAAAAGATTTGCATGTTAAAACAATAATTTTAGTAGTTGTTTGCCCTACATTAATGTTACCTAGTGATTATGCTAGTGTAATGCATTCTGCAAGGGTATTCTGAAAAGCATTCAGAAAGTTGCCAGGATCCTGATTGGAGCAAGTCAATTTGACCATATTCCATCTAATGACAGGTCATGGGAAAACACCTCTCTGATGCCAGTACCAGATCATCCACTCTGAGGTCAATCTCATTAGAGGTGTTTACACATCACATTTAACAAGGATTGCAGGCTAAATCTAATCTTTCTATCCGCCCCATGGAAGTTATTGCTATTATAAGGCAATGAGAATGGAAATAACCAGTGAACGAATTCACGGAATCTGAATAAAAGGATCTGCCTCTTTTGCATGAGAAGAGAGACATTGAAGCATCGACAGTCCAAAACTCTGCTGTGTTCCTCTGATCAATTGCCATGAGAACACAAAATGGAGCAACATGACCTATTGTCATCCTAATAATGAGTACAAGGAAAAAAGGAAATAATTCAAATGTGACCATGGAGCATTGCATTCATAATTTATAATTTCTCATTAAGCAAGCATGAGAAATCTCCAAGAAACAAAACCTAACAACAGTACCAGTTTCCAAAACATTTTAATGCATGGATAGATTGGCATGATTTATTTATTTTTAACTCAGCCTAATTATCTCAATTTAGACTTTGTAGTGATCAGAATGGCTATGAATGCAACATATAATGGAAAGAGGGTGTGTAAAAGGGCTTTCATTGGATCTGGCCGGATCTTTGATCCCAAGACAGATTGCAAAGATTTGGGCTGATCTGGGACTCAACCAGATTAGGTTTGAGGCAGCCCTGGATTGCCACCTGAAGCCTTATTGGATTGTCAAAAGGGGGCGGAGAACAGTTTTGCAGTGAGGAGGAGGAGGAGGAGGGGATGCCCAAGTAGCCTGCATGTGTCTCATTCTCTCCCCTCAAAAAACCACATATTTATTCTAGGTTTAAATTCCTGATCAAATATATTACCGGGAGAGGATTAGAAGCAGAGGCAAGTTTCCTGCCTTCCCCTTCCAACTGCATGACTCTACAAGGTCCTCAAATTGGTTTGGAGGTCTGTGTTCAGTTGAGTTTGCTGCGAATTATCCACCGTTTGATCAGGGCCACTTTGTAGTGCTAGATTGTGGAGTTTGTGTGTAAGTAGCTTGATTTGACCTATCTGTCTATTCTCTCAAATAGCTCAGAGTGGCTCACAAAATATACAAGCATGTAAATGTCAGCCACACACACAAAACAGGACGATATACAGCAATCCAGTTCTCTAAATATTGAGATCTGGGTTTCATTTCTTCCTTCTTGCTATCTCTCACTCATATGCACACAGCCCTTAGTTAACCTTCCCTGCCCATCATGGGGACTTGGAAAGTGTGTGTCACCTTCCTTGAACCTCTGGCTCTTGAAAAAAAGACCTCTGTTTAATAGTCACACACTGTCAAGCTCAGAGAGTCCTCCCTTCACAGATAAGAATTAAGGAGCAGTTTATAGGTTTATAGTCTTTTTATGACAGCTTCATGTTGCAAGCACAAAATACACAGCTCTCCACAAGGAGGGCGGTTTCCTACTCTAAACCCTCCATCCAACTTCTGCAGCAAGAAAAGCACCAACGGGAAGTTCCTCCCACCCTCTGCCTCCTTTGTTCTCTGATACTTTCAGACCACCGAGTCTGTGGAGAGGGGGGGGCACACTCTCAACTGACGTATCTCCTAGCTGTCCCCTCCCTTCTGGTTGTCTTGTCCTTATCTCATAGCTGAGTAACTCCTCTCCAAGCTGTTCAGCTTCTGTGTCTCTGTCTCTCTCTCTCTGCTTCTGAAAATGATGAAGGTGGGCTGGGGGATGTGTTAGAATTCCTGCTCCATGATTGCAGTCATGGGATTTTTGTCTTTCACATGATGGTATATGTTTTGACTCCACAGAGTGGGATGTGACGGAGACAGGATGTTTGTGTTACTGTGTTCCATGAAGTGATGCTAGAGAGAGGGAGCCATGTTGCAGTGCTCTGTGTGTGTTTATATGTAAATAAAGTAGATTAGCCAAAATGCTGAGTTGCTGAGGTGTGTTATGCAAGTTGCCCAAACTCTGTGGATCCCTAAGTGTGCCGGTGTCAGTTGGCATCAGTAGCTGTGATGTTCGGGCTGGAGAAAGATCTGAAAGAAGCTGATCTGCCTGCGACTGCATTCCCCAATTTACAGATCCAGATCATTCCCTGACACACACACTTCATTTGGAAGCCATCAGGCACCCATTATGTTGTGATCTAGTCTTGCATCACAACCACATTCACAAATTGCTCTAAAATGTGGAGAAATTATTTTAAGACTAGGAGGAAAAGTGAAATGGGGAGAACTGAAATGGACAGAGCCTTCCATTCCTACCTCTGATGGCTACCAAAGATATAAATTGTCCCCTCCCTCTTCTGTGCCACATGCTGGGAATGAGAGTACTTGTCAGGGACTGAAAGGGCTCTGAAGAAGGGACCAGGGAAGGGACTCTGGAGAGGGGAGCAGCGATTTATAGGGTTTGGTGCCTCCCACAAGGCAAGCGCTGGGGCAGGAGGAGGAGGAAGAGTGTCTGAGATGGAGGAAGGCATACAGGATGTGGTGGAAGAAGAGGCTTTTCTGGTGATAGACTCCACGCCTTTCCCTGCCCTGCTGTCTCCTGCAACCAGGAGGGGCCTGAAGTGGGAAGAGCAGAAGCTACTTCTATGCAGGAGAAGTGGCAGGTTGCAGGCAAACAGAGGAGGGAATATAAGCCAGCAGAGGGGTGGGTTCTCACTGTCGCTGCAATGGCTCCCCAGAGCACAGATCTGAGGGGCAGCTGCTTAGTGGTAGAACCATGTGTGTTCATGTGCATCCAAAGCATTGCAGGAGCTGCTATCAATAGAGACTTAACTATCAGTTGTGTGCTTTCCTGAGCTGGGATGGGCCAGGACTGTGTCCTATTATACCTGTAATGGTTCTAGGGGTTGCTTGTGCGTAAGCCAGTGCTTATCTCCCCGGCCAGGTGCAAACACCTGGGTGGGTTGCCAAAGTGAACCTTTTCTGTCCGGACAGCCACTCACCCGTGGCTGACTCAATCGCTGGCAGAATCTGCCAGTGGGCGTTTCTTAAACTTCTTCCAGCAAAGAAGTTCTTTGACGCCTAGTCTCCTCCTACTCTCTCTGCGCGAAAGCCTTCTGTGCAAGGAGGGCGTGGGCAATGGAGGACCCCTACTCTCCCCGCTGGTCCCAGGCAAGGAGTCATGGGACCGCCTCGCCGCTTCCCCCATCTGCCCCCCTTCTCCACTGGTGCTACGCTGATTCTCTTCCCCAGAAGATGTGCTGCTTCTCCCAATCCCTGGACGCTCTCTGGAATCCCTCTGGCTTTTGCTCTCTCCCTCCGGCACTGATGGCAGTTCCCTGACAATACCCCTTCTCAAAATCACCACAGTTCATTAATGTCAGGGACTGGACTGGGAATCGCCCCCTCCTCCCCCTCTGCTTCTTTCAGAGGAGGAGGGGGAGTGGGAAGAATCCCCCCCTTCCCCAGTGGTTCCAAGAGAAGAGAGAGACCAGCCTGAATTCTAGCAGAAAGCAGAGTTGCCAAGTTACGAGCTATTGGGAGAATATAATAACAATAATTTATTATTTATACCCCGCCCATCTGGCTGGGTATCCCCAGCCACTCTGGGCGGCTCCCAATCAGATATTAAAAACACAATACAGCATTAAACATTAAACATTTCCGTAAACAGGGCTGCCTTCAGATGTCTCTTAAAAATAGGACAGTTACTTATTTCCTTGACATCTGATGGGAGGGTGTTCCACAGGGCAGGCGCCACTACTGAGAAGGCTCTCTGCCTGGTTCCCTGTAGCCTCACTTCTCGCAGTGAGAGAACTGCCAGAAGGCCCTCAGCACTGGATCTTAGAGAAGATGGGGGGTTGGAGAACTGCCAATAGAAACATCTTTAGAAAGCATAAAACCACCCCCCTCCCCATGTATACGCAGGTCACTTAGAATTCAAGAGTAAAGGACTCAAAGACATTTGACTGCTGAGGCTTTCTGTAGAGCCACAGGCTGTTGCTGGGAAAGGAAGGTGAGGGGCTCAGAGCGAGCAATGTCACCATGGATTGAAGGGCTGGATTCTTTGCCTTGCTCCACTATTACTGAATAAAACCATAATTACAAACTTTCTTGTTTCTGTTTTGATCCTTGATACTTGATGCTCGAGAGGATCCCTCAAGCCTGACAATTAAGGATATATGTGCTATGCTCCTTATGTTGATCATAGTGCTGATTATTATACTTCATTCACTCCTTTTATTTCACTCTCAGAAATGTGGCAATGGTCACTTAGAAGGCTTTAACAAGGGATTGGACAAAGTTGTGGAGAGAAGTCCAGAAAAAGCCATTAGTCCGAGTAGCTAGCTGGAGTCCCCTTAATCAAAAGAACTAAAAAAAAAAAGGGAAAGCTGTGGTAGAAAATGGGACACTGAATTAGATGGACCATAAGTCTGATCCAATTAGGTGCTTCAGGCTCATTACAGAAACATTTATGAATGCTGAAGGTAGCTCAAATAGGAACCTTTTTTCAATTTGCGTCTAATCATTTCCTTTCATGAGTGATTTTAAAATATTTGCTTATTTGCTTCACTGCTCCAGTTCAAATTTATGTTATGCGGATCGCTGAAAATTGGTTGGATTTAGAGTTGCTTTTATTTTTAAAAAAAATTAAAAATCACAAGACAAATGTGTTCGTTCATTCCCTTTGACAAACATTGCATTTCATGGTCTTTTGTGGGAGAGATCATTTGGAGAGAACATTTACAGCCCACATCCTCTTTTCGAATTGGTGTACGTATTCAGAAATTCTTGTCGCCACAACACAGCCCTTCTGCACATCCATCATTCCATCAGCCTAAGACTCTGCATGCCGTTCAAACCAACAACTTCCTTTATAAGGATTGCTGCTTGTTGTGGTGTCAGAAGGACTCAATCAACCCCAGATCAAGATCAATGAAGGAGAGGTATAACAAGAGGGGAAAGGCATATGTGTCATAAGAAAAACAGATCAATCACTTATAGGTAAAGGTAAAGGGACCCCTGACCATTAGGTCCAGTTGTGACCGACTCTGGGGTTGCGGCGCTCATCTCGCTTTATTGGCCGAGGGAGCCGGCGTACAGCTTCCGGGTCATGTGGCCAGCATGATTAAGCTGCTTCTGGCGAACCAGAGCAGCGCACGGAAACACTGTTTACCTTCCCGCCAGAGCGGTACCTATTTATCTACTTGCACTTTGATGTACTTTCGAACTGCTAGGTTGGCAGGAGCAGGACTGAGAAACGGGAGCTCACCCCGTTGTGGGGATTCAAACCGCCAACCTTTTGATCGGCAAGTCCTAGGCTTTGTGGTTTAACCCACAGCACCACCCGCATAGAAAGGGGCAAAACAGCATCGAAAGGGTTGTCTCTGGCTTCTGCCAGATGATAGCATGCAATTTCCCTGCCCCTGACATCTGCATTTGGGCTGAGGAAGTCTATGTACCCTCTGTGAATATAGGGTTTTGCAGGAACTGGAACCTTGAATGATCAGAGTTCCAGTTCCCCATATATAACATTCCCATCTAGGGAACATCTATGCCTAATGGGTGCACATGGAGGGATGGGGTTGGAAAAATTGTATGATGTTGGGGTGGAGCTTACGTTGTGGCCCTGGAAACCCATTCAACTCAATATCCCCTTGACACAGTCAACAGCAACAGAGGTGTATTTATGGCAGTGCTGCCACTGGGCAGAAGAAATTTACCGCTCTTCGCTGATCCCGGTGAGGGGAAAGGCCAAAGGAAGGGGGAAGGAAGGTTTGCCATATTTTGCACAGCTGTCTCCTGATCCTTGTGCCTGAGACCCAAGATGAACAAACAGTAGGGTGTGTGGGTGGCACTGTGCTTATTAGGTGGCAATCATCCTGAAACTGCAAGAAGAGATGGCCTGGCATACCCCCCCCCTACTCATGGTAGAGAAAAGGGAGCAGGCAGGGTGGTAGAATTAGAGGAGGAGAGAGAAAGGCATGTCACAGGGCCATTGCCTCATCCATGCTTCTCCCTTGGAGGAGGTCATGAGGCAGTACGGCAGTAAGCCATAAGCCATCAAAAACAAGCAAGTGACTAGCTGCATGGAGCAGAACCACTTCCAAGCCACCCGTGCAGTTTAGGGCTTGGGGCTGTTGTAATATGAGTGCTCAGCAGCTGCGAACTAGCAGCTCATTGTTTACATCACGTGATTCTTATGATGTGACTGAGCGTGAGACAGGATGTTCTTCGCTCTTCTCAGGGATGTGTTCTCAGTGTAACTTAGAATCATAGAATCATAGAGTTGGAAGAGACCACAAGGGCCATCGAGTCCAACCCCCTGCCAAGCAGGAAACACCATCAGAGCACTCCTGACATATGGATGTCAAGCCTCTGCTTAAAGACCTCCAAAGAAGGGGACTCCACCAAACTCCTTGGCAGCAAATTCCATTGTCGAACAGCTCTTACTGTCAGGAAGTTCTTCCTAATGTTTAGGTGGAATCTTCTTTCTTGTAGTTTGGATCCATTGCTCCGTGTCCGCTTCTCTGGAGCAGCAGAAAACAACCTTTCTCCCTCCTCTATGTGACATCCCTTTATATATTTGAACATGGCTATCATATCACCCCTTAACCTCCTCTTCTCCAGGCTAAACATGCCCAACTCCCTTAGCCGTTCCTCATAAGGCATCATTTCCAGGCCTTTGACCATTTTGGTTGCCCTCCTCTGGACACGTTCCAGTTTGTCAGTGTCCTTCTTGAACTGTGGTGCCCAGAACTGGACACAGTACTCCAGGTGAGGTCTGACCAGAGGAAGGAACTTGAGACCTTCCTGTTGTTGTTGCAAAGGGGGAGTCAGTGAGATGTTCAGAGGTTTCTGAGAGAGCAGACATGCTTTGTGCAAGCTCGTGTACAGTCTGGGAATAAAGTAGAATGATTGAGATTACTTTTCAGGCTGTTTTCTTTCTCCTGCTGACATGCAAGGGGGAAGGGAGTGTGCATCTCTCAAGAGGGAGGTGTCGCTTATTTCAGATCTCCCTGGTCTGACTGAAGACCAGCCAGGGGTAGATCACCGGCAACAGGCCCCAGTGCCTGGGAAGAGGAGTCAGCCTTTCCCGAGGGGGCCGGTTTCCAACAGGGGCACCGCCATCTCACATGGGAAAAGGGCCCATGAGAATGGTGGCTGCCCTTGTCTCACTGTGAAGAGATGGGAAACAAAAGGGGAACATACCCAATGGCTTCATGTCACATGTTCAGGACGAGAGCTTGCCACTACCTCCTCAAATAATTCTCATTTTGAATCTTGTGGAACCAGGGAAAGGGACTGATTCGTGCGTTTGATCCTCCAAGTCATGTGAGCCTCAGCCCAAATCTCTTGGGTCTGAGCTTTGTTACTTGGGACATGGCATCTCCATCGGCCCAGGGTAAGGGAACTTTGTCCAGTGTGGTGTAGTGGTTAAGAGCAGTAGTCACATAATCTGGGGAACCGGGTTCGCGTCTCCGCTCCTCCACATGCAGCTGCTGGGTGGCCTTGGGCTAGTCACACTTCTCTGAAGTCTCTCAGCCTCACTCACCTCACAGAGTGTTTGTTGTGGGGGAGGAAGGGAAAGGAGAATGTTAGCCGCTTTGAGACTCCTTTGGGTAGTGATAAAGCGGGCTATCAAATCCAAACTCTTCTTCTTCTTCTTCTTCTTCTTCTTCTTCTTCTTCTTCACACAGGTGGGAAAACTAGAAAATAAAAGGTGACAACTGAGAGATATTTTTAAGGGCACAGGCGAGTGTATTCTTTGAACCTTTTCCATGTGTACAGTTCAGATGGTGGGCATTATGAAAATTTAAACTTCCCTGCATTTTCTTTGAAGAAAAAACTCACAAGGAAACACCTTCCTGCACATTTTTTTTTTAGAAAAGCAAAAACCAGCAACAGGTTAGCTAGAAGGCTGTGCTATAACCCTACCTGCTACCTAAAGTATTAAAGTCTTGCAACAGATTCATTGTATGAGTTTACTGAACCCATGCAGAGTTCCCAGTATGTTTCCCTTGGATTAGGGATATAACAAATATTTGTGATAGCGTTGTGTGTTTTTGTTTGTTTTCACGGCTGAAAATCACTGCTGTGGTTTTGCAGCTGTAAATAAGCCGCCTGAGCACAGAGCTGAAAGGTTATTGCAGATCTATGGGGAGGGGGAGGGAGGAAGCAGTAACAGGATTGTTGGCACCTTTTATAATGCAAGCCTTGTTGGAGGACAAAGACCAGCGATAGCAGGGCATTGTGAAATCGCTAGCCTGTCATCTTTAAAGAGGAAGGATCTCTCCCTATGCAATTTTCTAAAGTTTTAATAGTGGGAAGGATGTGTGCCCCTGTGTGAAAAGTACAAGCTCTTATTTCAGTGTGTCTTTCAAAGGAGGGGAAATGCAAAATAACACCAGGATACAATAAACAACAATCACCATCATGCAAAATAACTATCCATCCAAAACATCCTATGTACCCTTGTGAAGACTGCAATCTGCTATCGAAGGTATATGCAATAACATTTTGGAGGTAAAGCCACCCACTAAAGCAGGCATAGGCAACCTTCGGCCCTCCAGATGTTTTTGAGACTAAATTCCCAGCATCCCCGACCACTGGTCCTGTTAGCTAGGGATCATGGGAGTTGTAGGCCAAAACATCTGGAGGGCTGAAGGTTGCCTAGGCCTGCACTAAAGAAAGTGTCAAGGTTTCATGCATCCTTACTTAGAGTATTGGCCTAAGTTATCAATAGAACCATAGAATTATAGCTGAAATGGACCCCAAGGGTTATCTAGTGCAACCCTCTGCAATGCAGGAATCTTAACAAAAGCATCCAAGACAGATAGTCATCCAATTTCTGCTTTGAAACCTCCAAGGAAGGAGAGTCCACAACTTCCCAAGGGAGAACGTTCCACTGTCGGACAGCTCTCACTGTCAGAAAGTTTTTTCCTGGTGTTTAGCTGGAATCTCCTTCCTTGTAACTCGAAGCCATTGGTATGAGCCCTACATCCTAAGTATGTTTTTCAGTGCTCCTCCACAGAGGGTCCAAACACTGCAGGAAGATACTGGACACAACTACAGGTTTCCCTTCTGTAATGGGAATTGGGGTTGCTTGTGCATAAACTGCAAACTGCTCCAAGCTGGTCGTATAGCTAAACCTTTCCCTGGTTTGACAGCCCTTACAACGCGACTGTCTCAGTCACTGGCAGAATCCGTGAGTGGGCGTCTCCTAAACTTCCTCCAACATAGAAATTCTTTGACGCCAAGTCTCCTCCTAGATTCTCTGTGCGGAAGCCTTCTGCGCAGCGTGGGCGTGCCAAGCGGAGGTCCTGTGCTCTCTCCGCTGATTTCACTGGAAGAGTCTCGGAGCCTCCCCTCCGCCGTACTCTCAGCCTCCCCTTTCTCCCTGGTGTCCCCTGGATTTCCTTCCCCAGCGGAAGCTCTCTCTCTCTCCTTGCTAGTTTCCTCCCCTGCATCATTGGAGCGTCTTACCTCTCCTCTTGCCTCTGATGGCAGTTCCCTGACACCTTCCATACAAATACAGGGACGAGTAAATGAATTTATCCCTGACACATGGCCGGCAAATGAATAAACTCACCGGGATAGATGGAGATAAACCCTATGGAGGATCAAGGGGCAAACGCAAGCCCCCAAAGAGACCCCAAGTACTAAAATCCAAGAGTTTCTATGCTATAAAAAAACAAAAGGATTGCTTTGAGATTTCAAAGAAGAAAAGGCAGCATGTATGAGTCTCCTGCCTCCTGATCTGTTTTGTCAAGTCCTAGTGCATTCCCCCTCGTTCTTTTGTTTACAGGCATGCAGAGTAACTAAATCTCACTCAGCGATTTACAGTCCAGTGGAGCCGTTTCTTTGAAATAAAAATTCAGCAATGGGAAATCAAAAATATATAAGAAGTAACCCCAAGTGGTGACAGAGAGCACACTGCCCATCAGTGTAACTGGTGTCACAATTAAGCTTTCTGGGCCAGTGCTAAAGGGCTCCCCTACATCTGATCCAGTCGCTCATTCCTCGGGGGCTGCGGTTGATTGTCACCTGACTAATTGAAATTCTGCTGCAATGCTGGCTGCTGTTAGAATCCTGACATCATGGCTTGTTCTATCAGACTAGCAGATAGCGTCTAGGTCATTCCAAGCGTGGCTGAAGTAAGTTACTATGAGACTCGTCCCTATAATACCTGAAGGGTTCAGAGCACTGGAGTCAGGAAGGATATCAATCTTTCCTTTTTCATCAGGGACTGCCTGCCTGGCAGAGTGCCGCACGTCTCCTTTGTGACTCGGAGGTTCAACTGTCATTGTGTAGCCTCTCTCTTTGCAGAAAACACTTTATCTCGGAGAGCCAATCGTGGCAGAAATCATGTTTTATTTAAAATGCCTCCTTGCATTTTTATTGAGAAGGATCACAGAAAACAGAACGTTTGAAAAGTCCACCACAGAGAATAAAGGGAGAGGTGGGGGCAGGGAAACCTTTCTTTCGAAACAAGTCGTGAAAGATGATTTTCTCAAACGGTTTGGAATTTGTCCATAATTTATGTTGATTCCTTTTCTGTTTTGTTTTGCTGGATGCTGACGCACTGAAGTCGAATGTGCTGTAATACCAGTGGATGGGCACATACGCACAAATGCGCACTATACAGCTGTTGTGAGCTTCTGTTCAATTATGGCTTCATGTTCAATCAAATGATCTGTCAATAAGCATTAACGCTTACGACTTTTCACATGCTCAGCTTTCCCAGTTGGGCAGCCGAGGAGGAAAAGGAAGAGGAGGGGCCAGAACTCAGTGGCTGAAACATGATTGGATGGAGATAAATGACAGATGGTGTAGAGCTGTGCCGAAAGGAATCAGGTGCAAATGGAGAAGTGATCACTTCAAATCTCTTTATTCAGTAAATTGCCTTCGCCTAGCCAATCTCTCTCTCAGCCTCTGCACTTTCCCATCTTGTAATATGATCAGTAATATGGGATTAGCAATGTGGGGAGGGAAATTATTTGGGTTTACATTTAATGGTTCACACCTTCTGAACCAATAAACAAACCAAAGCACAGCTAAAGTATATTTCTCCAAATTTTGTGTAGCAGTTCTCCAAGCAAAGAGTGTGCACTCAAAATGCATGCACTGGTGAAAATCGCGCACAAAAATGTATTGCATTTGGATAAATTGTTTGGAGAAATAATGGGCTGGGCAAAGTTGTGTGCAAAATTGCATGCATTTTGGGAAATACGAACATTTTGAATTTTCATGTGAACTTTAAATATGGCAAAGTGATGCAGAAAAAGGGGTGAACTGAGATTAGAGCCTAAATTTTAAACAAATCTCAGTGGTGAGACCAGGAACTATGATAGATAAGAAATCAGATGTAAAGCCAAGTGGAAAGAGTAAACAGCACTTAAAAGGATAGATGGCCCCACAAGGACTGAGGAACATTAGTGTTGTAATCATTAACTATATCAATCATTTTATTTAAATCTTATCCTATTGTACTAGCGCCCCACTCGAAGGCAACATAATTAACTTTATGGTTAATGAATGGATATTATCTCACCTATGACACCCCAGGGATCATGTAAAAAGGGAAATAATTTCAGCCAATTTTTGTGTGGGTTTTTTTTATATCTTCCCCAATGAACATCTTTGAAGCAACTGTGTTTCAAGTAGCAGGCGTCCTGACAAGAGGCTTCAAAGAGGATTTCCTGCTAGACAAGAGTGCAGTAATAATAAACTCTAAGGACCTGGAAGAAATGGGAATTCTGCACTTTGTGACCAATTTAATTTATATTACTCAGAGTTTGAAAACCTAACCAGGCTTGCTATTGAACTGAAACTTCAAATCTACACTGTGCCTTTTTAATAGACCATATGTTCACATTTGCCTAGGAAGCCGTGTGAGAAGAAAGTGCTGCTTCTCCTTAACAGCTGTGCTTATCTTTCGTTGACCACATTTACACCATACATTTAGAGCATGAGAAGACCATTTTGAACAGCCATGGCTTCCCCCCAAATAATTCTGGGACTAGTAGCATGCTGAGAGGTCTTAGGAGACTCTTACCTGTCTCAAAGAGCTACAATTCTCAAACAATCAATCCTTCTTCCCAAGGAACCTTGGGAATGGTAGCTCTGGGGAAGTGGGTCTCCTAACAACTCAACCTGATGATGGGTCCTGATCACATGGAAGATTCTGAGTGTGTTCAAGTGAGCTCATTTAGAAGCCCCCTTCAGATACTGCCACTCAATGCGCAAAGACCAGGGGTGGACAGCGCAAGACTGGTGCCCATGGTCCCACATCTACAAGACATTTTCATGTCCCTGAAGAGAACTATTACAGTGGTACCTCAGGTTACAGATGCTTCAGGTTACAGACGCTTCAGGTTACAGACTCTGCTAACTCAGAAATAGTACCTTGGGTTGAGAACTTTGCTCCAGGATGAGAACAGAAATTGTGCTCTGGCGGTGTGGCGGCAGTGGGAAACCCCATTAGCTAAAGTGGTACCTCAAGTTAAGAACAGTTTTAAGTTAAGAACGTACCTCCAGAACGAATTAAGTTCTTAACCTGAGGTATCACTGTATCTGTTCCCAAATCAACCCCTCCAATGTGCTCCCAAACAAAATTCTCAGAACTCATATTCTGTGTTCAAAGTAAGTACCTTGGCCTATGTGCATTTGTGAAATTCTTATGAATATAAACTATTCCATGAAAATGTAAACATAAATATTATGGTTCTACACAGCGCCTCCACCCCCAACCTGAGGTTCCAGTCCTGTTGCTGAGCAGAGAATTTAATTCATTGCTTCTCCAGTGGAAAAGTCAATGCCAACAGGTTTCCTGTGGGGAACATGTTGTTGAAGCAGACCTGGTTAGTAAATCCATCCACCGAGGCTGCATTCTGTGATTGGTATAATTCACATGACTGTCTGAGAGAGTGTGAGAACAGGAAGAAGCAATCTTAAAGAGGACATTAAAGTGGATGTTAAAAATTCTGCCCAGACGCCATTTTCAGGATCAAAACCCTGGCGATGTCCGGGATTTTCCAAACATATGTCAGCCCTAGTACAGCAATTGCTGCAGAGAAAGACAACCCTTTGCAGTGCTAGAAGTAAATAGTTTTGTGTGGTTTCACAAGGCTGCTTTTTCATTAATACTTAAAAAGAACAAATGTCATCCCACAAAAAATGGCATTGGAAACAAAAGATATGTGCTACAGTGCACATTTAATCTGGGAGAACAACAGCCAGCTATCCTAAGACACTGAACATGCCAGGTTCTTCCATTGCTGATTGCTTCTCTTTAGTTAATTAAAACATTTAAGTGCATGGGAGAATATATATATTCATGCCATAGCTTTGTTTGTAGCAGCAGTAGAAATCTCCTTCTGCACCCTGCTGTAGCTATGTGTGTGTGTGAAAAGCTGGGTTTGTCTAGATGTTATCTATTTTCAAAAACTCAATTATTTATAGAAAGAGTAAGTGGATTAATTTAATGGGGTGTGAAGGGGAGGGGGTGGATGAAGTTCTGAAGGTGAATATGTTTAGGTGAGCTGGGGAAAGCTCTCGGTATGAAAGCTTTGGTCAGCATTTGGCCATGTCAATGTGGAATAATTCTTCAAAGGAGAATGAATACACCTGTTCCTCCCATACTCTCCTATAGACTATGTCCATGGGCCAACTGATAAGAACATAAGAAACCTACTGGATCAGTCTGAAGTCTGGCCTTTGGGAAGACTTCAATGAGGACCTCAGTGTAGCAGCACTCTGCCCACTGGTAATTCTTAATAGTTGTTCTTCAGAGGCATAATGTCACTGACACATGAATTAGTGCATAATCCGTCACTACTAGCCATTGATAGCCTTATCCTTCAACATCAACTTTGTTGGTCTGGTCATGTTGTTCAGATGCCTGATTATCATCTTCCAAAGCAACTGCTCTATTCCGAACTCAGAAATTGAATGTGTAATGCAGGTGGTCAACAAAAGAGGTTTAAAGACTCTCTCAATGCAAATCTTTAAAAAATGTAGTAGACAACTGGGAAACACTGGCTTGTGAGCGCTCCAATTGGAGAACAGCCTTTACCAAAGGTGTCATGGACTTTGAAGATGCTCGAACTCAGGACAAAAGGGAGAAACATGCTAAGAGGAAGGCACACTTGGCAAACCCTCACCATGATCAACTCCCACCTGGAAACCTATGTCCTCACTGTGGAAGGACGTGTGAATTCAGAACTGGCCTTCAACAGTCACTTATGGACCTACTGTTAAAACCATGTTTATGGAAGACAATCTTACTCGGCTACAAGTGATCACCAAAGAGAAGTGCCTTATTCAGCATAAACTTGTCCAATCAGGCTTCAGCACAGCACTAATGTGCATAGAACTGTATGCACGTAGATGCACCATTCTAATGGAAACCCTGAGCGTGTTGGGTTCCCAATCATGTGGAGCTCCATGTACAAACAGATCTATGTGTCTAGGGTACCCCTCTTTGCTGATGGAATATGTAGTTATTGGAATGGAGTCATTGGACCACACAATAGCAGTAGATCCAACAGGTACTCTCCAATCTTCCTCCCCTTATTTTCTCAAAACAGAGAGGGGGAATGAGGAGGAGGAGGAGTTTGGATTTGATATCCCACATTATCACTACCTGAAGGAGTCTCAAAGCGGCTAACATTCTCCTTTCCCTTCCTCCCCCACAACAAACACTCTGTGAGGTGAGTGAGGCTGAGAGACTTCAGAGAGAAGTGTGACTGGCCCAAGGTCACCCAGCAGCTGCAGGTGGAGGAGCAGGGAAGTGAATCCGGTTCACCAGATTACGAGTCCACCGCTCTTAACCACTACACCACACGAGTGAAAAGGATTCCAATATTTTGTTTTTTAAAAAAATAGAAAAAAGTAAAATAAGACACAAATGCAAGGTGATTAAGTAGACTTCATTAGCACTGCTATTTTCCTAGAAAAAGAGGTGCTGGAACTCAACATGAATGCCTCTCTCGTTCTCTTATAATGGCAATGGCACCAGCCTGAGAGGTGCCAGAACTGAGTTCCGGTAAGTTCAAACTGGGGGGGGGGGAGCCCTGCTTATTAGCTAATTTGTATGACTGCTGTGTGGAACAGTTTCAGAAATTTATAGCGTTTTCAAATAACGTCAGATGAACTGTGTTCTTACTTTGGCACAGAACATAAAAGAAATGGACTTCTCTACCGTGGGAGTGTTTTGAATTTTGATGAAATATGATCCAAGGTCTCAGCCATGTAAATGATTGCTTCATGTACTTTTACTTAAAAGTTCCAAATGACTTTGTGTTTTATACATTTGACCAGAAAAATAAGGTCTGCGACTATTTAATCCATGTGTCATCACCCATCACCTTAATCTCTTTCTATCAGGTTCAAAAGAACATCTTACTGTGGAAAGGAATATTCTTATGACAGGTCATCAACTGAAGTTTATCTCGTGCTCCCAAGATTTTGTCAAGCTGACTTTACATTCATTCATTCTTGGTAGCTGTGTGAGATGCTTGAAGGCACAAACTTATTTTTCTCACTTTAAACTCCCGTTGACTTACTCCCCCTTGAACTGCACCCTGATTCCACCATCCAGTTGCTTTCAGAACAAACACCAGCTGTTATGAATCATGGTTCCCCCTGGTTTTCCCTGAAATGCTTGGTTAAAAGTAACAATGCAAAACCTCTCATCTCCCTGGTCCTGAATGGGTTAACTGTGCCCCTGAAGGACCAGGTGCACAGCCTGGGAGTAATTTTGGACTCACAGCTGTCCATGGAGGCACAGGACAATTCTGTGTCCAGGGCACCTGTCTACCAGCTCTATCTGGTACGAAGGCTAAGACCCTACCTGCCCGCAGACTGTCTCGCCAGTGTGGTGCATGCTCTAGTTATCTCCTGCTTGGACTACTGCAATGCGCTCTACCTTTGAAGGTGACTTGGAAACTGCAATTAATCCAGAATGTGGCAGCTAGACTGGTTAGTGGGAGCGGCCGCTGAGACCACATAACACCGGTCCTGAAAGATCTTCATTGGCTCCCAGTACGTTTCCGAGCACCATTCAAAGTATTGGTGCTGACCTTTAAAGCCCTAAATGGCCTCGGCCCAGTATACCTGAAGGAGTGTCTCCACCCCCATCGTTCAGCCTGGACACTGAGGTCCAGTGCTGTTCCCTCGCTGCAAGAAGTGAGGTTACAGGGAACCAGGCAGAGGGCCTTCTCGGTGGTGGCACCTGCCCTGTGGAACGCCCTCCCAGCAGACGTCAAGGCAATAAACAACTATTTTACTTTTAAAAGACAACTGAAGGAGGCCTGTTAAGTGAAGTTTTTAATGTCTGATGCTGTATTGTTTTTAATATTCAGTTGGAAGCCATCCAGAGTGGCTGGGGAAACCCAGCCAGATGGGCAGGGTATAAATAATAAATTATTATTATTATTATTATTATTATTATTATTATTATTATTATTATCATCATCATCATCATCATCATCATCATCATCATCATCTCACTTCTACATGTGCCCACATAGCATTTGCTCTGCGCTTGCAAGGAATCAATCTTTTGGCAGCACCAAATCTCTGGAACTTCCTGTTTCTTGAGATCATGCGGGCACCTTCGTCGCATTGTTTCCAAAGCCAGCTAAAAGATTTGCTTAGGCAAGTCTACCCAAAAGTGTAATTTTATTATGTATGCTTGTTTTTAAAGTTGCTGATTTTATCTGTATTTTGATAATGTCATTAGGGCTATTATCAATATTTTTAATGAATATGTTATAGTACTGTTTTTTATAGTAAGCTGCTTATTCATTTTTATTACTATTCGGAAGGATATAAATCTTGCTAAATGAAAAATGGAACAGATTTGTCACTGGCAGATGCATCTCAACATAGACAAATCTCATCTAAAGATATTCCATTTTGAACAGATCCAGAGGCAGAGCTAGCTGCTCTGGCACCTGGAGCGGCACACATGCTGTGCACCCGGGGGTGGGGCTAGCCGCACGTGGGGGCAGGGCAAGTGTTCCAGGGGGGCGCTGCCCGCGGCAAGCGTCCCAGGGGGGCGATGTCACTGTTAGAATTCCTGCTCCGTGATTGCAGTCATGGGATTGTTGTCTTTCACATGACGTGGTATGTTTTGACTCCACAGAGTGGGAAGTGATGGAGACAGGTTGTTTGTGCTACTGTGTTCCGTGAAGTGGGACTCTCAGCTGAAGTGTGTCTCTACTGAATCAAGGAGGAGGAGGAGATTGGCATCCATCTGTCTCAAGAGACAATGTAGTGTCCCTCTGGGGGTGAAGTCAAACCGCTGTCTTAGCAGCACTGAAGTGACCTTTCCAGGGCGCAAGTTTCTGGAGGTCCTGGGCTGCCCAGACAGCAAGCCTCATAGCCTCATGTGGCCTCATGTGGTCCAAAGGAAAGCAGAGCAATACATTTGCCAGCTTGGCTGCAGGAGTTGCTGAACTTCAGGAGGAGTTGCTGTACCTCTCAGCTCTGTGCAAAGATGGTTTGGATTTGGGTGACCATTTTGAATGCTTTAGTTTTGAAATTACAAAAGCTAGTGAATTCAGTACCACCACCACTTCTGTGGCTCAGCATTTCTGTTTAGCTTGCTGCTACAATAAACGCCTGCCATTTTCAAATTCCTTGCCCCTCCTTCTTGTGGAAGGGGAAGGAACACAAATTGGTTTTCACTGCAGGAATTTCCATCGTGTTCTTATCATTTCGGTAATTTGATCTCATTAACTTCCTCTATATTTACTCGGAGACAATATTAGAAAAGAGGCTACAGTGGCCTAGCGATGGTATCACAACGACGGTTTAAATATTTCATGTCTTCCTTGACGGCAGGCAGCGTATAAGTACATTCATTAATGTCAGAATTATTCTGTTTTGATCAGATCAAAGATTCTATCGCACATCCCCAGCTATTGTTTTTCATTACTTGAGGACAAATTATAAAAAGGGCATTTCTTTTGGTGATCAATCATATGTGTTAGACAAATACATTCTAACACTACAGAAATTCTATTTTCAAGATTCTAGCCACAAAAGAAACTGCTTTTCTTCATATGCCTTTGTATACATGGAAAAAGCCAGGGAAATATTCAGTTGTGCAAATACAGACCCTATACTTCTCACATAGGAATCTGACAATGCAATTCTATGCAGTCCTATCTGGCATATTGAATTGAATGGGACTTGCTCCTAGACAAGTTTGCATAGGATTTGCGCCTTAGGCTTTGATTATTCACACACATACCTGGAGTAAGTCTAACTGTAATAAGTTGGACTTCTGAGTAGTTGTGTATAGGATTGTTCTGCTAGTGACTCTGAGTTGTATCCAACAAAGTTCTATTTGAAGTAAACCCATTGGAATCAATAGGTGTATGTTAGCTGTGTTAATTAATTTCAGTGGGTCTACTCTAAGTATGACTTACATTAGATACAATCCTATGGGTTGATATATTGGGTTGTATCCAACAGTAGCATTCAATTGACACTGAACTTATGTATCCATCAGTGGAATGGAGTGGAAAGAAAATTTTGTTGATTACCCTCTGCTACCCCCATACCCCCACCAAAACTGCTTAAGGGAAGTCTAGAACAGATTTAGGGGAGTGCAGAGGGATGGGAAATGGCTGAACCCTACTTCCCTCCCCATTCCACAAATGGGAATCTTAATGTCAGTTGAGAACCACTGTTAGACAATCCTACATTCTTGCTTTCAAGAACTGTGCTGAAAATGGTTTCGTTTTGCTTGTTTCAATTGTTTTTCAATTCCTTCAGAAGCAGATTTCCTAAATAATTGCATAAATAAGTGCACACATGGTGTAAAATGTAAAAAAGCAAAAAAAAATATCAATTTCAATATTTTGTGTAAATGCTATCAACATGGCAGTACCTTGACATGACATTCCATGTTGTCATTCATGTGTAATACTTGCGTCAAGATAATCTTTGACACAATCTCTTTAGGCTTTTGACCGTGTTGGGTTGAAAATGAACCCAAAATGAGAGAGGACTTCCCTTTATGACCCCCTCCTTAATTAGTGCCTTCCTTCTCACTGTTCAAAGCAGATTAGTGTCCGTCTCCTGTTAGGGAACTCAGGGAAGTAAGTTGACTCAAAGAGCTTTTAGGCATCCTGGGATGTTGCACTGAGAGAGAAAAGCAGAAGAACAGCAGAGGTACAAAGCAGAACACAGACAAACATAGGTAGATAAGGGTGAATGGACTGCGGAATCTGATCAACAGCTCAGATAACAAGAATAATGTCACTGTGAAGCAAAGAGGGGGAGAAAGTAGAAAGCACGGGGGGGGGGATATCCTAGATCTGGACAGTGGTAGTTAATCTCAAGGGCTGAGCTGAAACAAGGGTTACTTTTCATGAAAAGCTTCTCTGAAATGCAGAGAACTGTAATTTTTAGGAGCTGGTGGTGGATCAAAATGGCGTGATGCTGTTTATCCATTCAGAGCAACGGAAGAATTGATCTTACATCAAGGTGATTTTGTGGCATAATAGCATTGCAAACTCTGATCGGCTCCCAGTTGAAGTGACTTCATCACACTGCCTATATGACTGGCTAGGATCACCTCAGCAAAAAAAAGGGGGGGCCTGTTTTGCTCTCAATTTTGACAAAGGAGGAATGATGGAGTTGTGAACAAGCAATGGAGAGAACAACACAAAGGACCTTTTGTACAAACATAACCTGCCCCTTTGGCCTGAATATTTTCTAGGTGAATATTTTGCCTGCATTTTTCATTCAAATGCTCCTTTCACACAGAGGAAACTTACTAACTTATTAACTGTCCATTTATTCATGCCCCCTCATGTCTATTCCTCTGTGCTGTTTGGACTACATGCTAAACATTCCTTTAGTTTCTAGAGTAGCTAAAAGAAAAGAAACTGCTGAAAAGAAAAACCACTTTATCATTTTTAATTCTATTATTTCAAATGGCCAGTGCAGGTTTGGCGATGAAGACATCATTTCCTTTTTCGGCATAAACAAGGTCAGAGTCATTAAGGACGTTCAGACCTGGTATACATGTTCATGGACCTTAGGTCCTCAGCATTAACTTTGAAGATCACACTATAGTGATAATAATAATAATAATTTATTATTTGTAACCCGCCCATCTGGCTGGGTTTCCCCAGCCATTCTGGGTGGCTTCCAACAAAAGATTAAAAATACATTAAAACAACAGTCATTAAAAACTTCCCTAAACAGGGCTGCCTTCAGATGTCTTCTAAATGTCAGATAGTTGCTTATTTCTTTGACATCTGATGGGAGGGCGTTCCACGGGGCAGGCACCACTACTGAGAAGACCCTCTGCCTGGTTTCATGAAATGCAGCGGCTAGACTGGTGACTGGAAGTGGCCGCCAGGACCATAACACCAGTCCTAAAGGATCGGCACTGGCTTCCAGTATGATTCTGAGCACAATTCAGTGTTGGTGCTGACCTTTAAAGCCCTCAACAACCTTGTATACCTGGAAGAGTGTCTCCACCCCCATCGTCCAGCCCGGACAATGAGGTCCAGCTCCAAGGACCTTCTGGTGGTTCCCTCACTGTGAGAAGAGAAGTTAGAGGGAACCAGGCAGAGGGCCTTCTTGGTAGGGGCCCCCACCCTGTGGAACGCCCGCCCATCAGATGTCAAGGAGATAAACAACTATACGACTTTTGGAAGACATCTGAAGGCAGCCCTGTATAGGGAAGTTTTTAATGTTTGACTTTTATCTACGCTTTTATATTTGTTGGATGCTGCCCAGAGTGGCTGGGGCAACCCAGTCAGATGAGTGGGATACCAATAATAAGACGACGATGATATTCCACCCTGTGCTAAAGGAAAAGAGCAGCTTGCTTCCCAAGCAGGCAGCTCTTTTCCTTTAGCATAACATCACAGTCTCTCTCATTCACAATGCATCTTTCATCAAAGCCTTTGCAATCCCCATGCTCAGTCTCAAACACTTCCACACTGCTTTCTGCAGAGACCCATCGGTTTGACACGTGACCCAATCAGATCTGTTTTGCGAAAGCAGGCTGCTGCGAGCCAGGAAGAAATGAGAAATCGGAGAAGACCACAAAGCAGCCTGTGAGGCGCTGGCTGGAATACTCACTCATTAGTGCACTGCAAGCCTCTAGTTCTGCAATCAGATCCACTAGCCTGTCTTTTTTGCTTTCAGTTGGAGTCCACTAACCTGAATATTAAATTCCAAAAGCACAGCAAAATTGCCTCTTTCTTTCTTTTTATTCAGCGCTTGATATGATACAGAGCTGCCTAATAGATCACTGTCGATGGCTGGAATTGTGACTGCATTTACTAGCATAAAGAACAAAAATTACCTGCCTAGACACAGGTTGTTTTCTTTGCCGGTGTACTATATTCTTTGTTTTCTTGATCATTTCCTCTACTGCCTGAGTATAATAAGCCCTCAGGGGTTCTTGGACTCAAGCTATTGTCAGCCAAAGCCATCTTGGGATGATGGGAGATGGAGCTGAACATCTAGAAGGCCATAGGTTCTACATCAGGGGTTGGCAATGTGCTGCCCATGGACCGGATGCAGCCCACAAAGACCATTTTACCGGCCCACAAGCCACCCCCAAACTGAGCTGCCTGCTCCGTGAGTCCCCTGCCCGCTGCGCTAAACACAAGCACGATTTTTGGCACCTGGGCATGCACAGAAGCGATTTCCAGCGCCGCAGACATACATGGATGCAATTTCCAGCATCGCGCTATACCAGTCCGGCCCATGGACAATCTCTGTGGGAGTGATCCAGCCCAGTAAACCTTGCTGACCCCTGTTCTACATGCTTGTCTGACCCTTTATGAAGGTAAAGGGACCCCTGACCATTAGGTCCGCTCATGACCGACTCTGGGGTTGTGGCGCTCATCTCGCTTTATTGGCCGAGGGAGACGGTGTACAGCTTCCGGGTCATGTGGCCAGCATGACTAAGCCGCTTCTGGCGAACCAGAGCAGCGCACGGAAACGCCGTTTACCTTCCCGCCGGAGTGGTACCTATTTATCTACTTGTACTTTGATGTGCTTTCGAACTGCTAGGTTGGCAGGAGCTGGGACCGAGTAATGGGAGCTCACCCCGTCACAGGGATTCGAACCACTGACCTTCTGATCGGCAAGTCCTAGGCTCTGTGGTTTAACCCACAGCACCATCCGCATCCCCTGAGCCTTTGTAGCTAGGATTTATATCAGTGGTGTGTGGTCAGTGGACTAGGGGGACTAGCCTAGTCCCCTTTATGTTCCCCTGACAACTTCTTCCCAAAGCCTGGGAAGCTTCTGCTCCAACTCAGACACATGTTAAGTCAATAATGAACTGGGATAGCAGGCATGAGGTTTAAATGAAGAAACACTGCTCCTCAAGGGTTTCAAAGTTTTTATTGTTTAATTCAAGTGAATGCATTATTCAACACCATCACAACCGCACCAGCTTTCCGTTGAGTTTTTTTAGTTTAAAGACTGGGTTTTGATGCCATTTTAAGTTTTCTGATCGCATCAGTGACATGTTACAGCCTTCTTTTCAAGATAGTCAAGGATTATCACCAGCTGTTAAGACTTTGCTCACTGTATTGACTCTGAGTCAGCTGAAGCTCAGTTAAGCGTTTGCAGAATTTTCTTTTTCCTGTCTACCGGAACATCAATTCCCCCCCCCCTTTATTGGTACTATTTGGAAATATGATGTGTCTATGTTGTATAAACTCCTTCCTGTTTTCTGCAATGTTCTTTTATATAAAGATTCGGTGTGATGTCATGGTTAGACTAAGACCTAGGAGACTAGGGTTCATAATCCTCACTCGGCCATAAAGCTCACTCGGTGACCTTGGCCCAGGCGCAGTTTCTTAGTCTAACATACCTCACAGGGTTCTTGTGAGGATTATGTATGTCATCTTGAGGTCCTTGAAGGAAAGGTTGGATATAACTAAATAAAGTACTTTATAATAGCTCTTTTATTATACAGTATACTTTGTTATTGTGCTGGGCCCAGGGGTAACCCGTGAAACACAGTCCAGGACCGGTCTAGAATCCGAAGGTTCTGCTAGGAGTCAGTCCGACAGGGCCAAGGCAGGACACGAGGCAGGAAACTAGGCAAGGACAGGTACAGGATCTCAGGCAGAATCTGGCAAACAGCAATGTTGCTCCCACAACCTGGGGTGGGGTCCGGCAGCCTTTTATCTTTGTCGGGGTAACGGCCAGTCCTGATTCCCCCCGGTAACTCACCTCCCTCTTTTGCCCGAAGGCAAGCACTCCTCCTGTGAGTACTCAGGTCTCTCCTTCTCTCAGACCTTAGTCTCTGCAGCTCAGGAGATGTCGGTGGGTTACTAGACCCAGGGGCTGCCTCGGCCTCCCCTGACCCAACCGGTAGTGGAGCAGCTGTAAGTGATGGCCCAGCTGAAGGCAACGAGGTAATCCTTGCATCTGGAGCCAGGGCAGGCTCAGGCCCCTGACTCAGCCCAGCTGGTGTTTGTTGCAGGGGAACCTGTGCAGACTGGGACTCTTCAGGATCAGGCCCCAGACTTGGTCCAGATGATGCCTGAGGCAAAGAATCTGGTGAAGACTGAGACTCCTCTAGTTCCGAATCCGAGCCCGAGTCCCAGGCCATCACAGTTACACACACCCCACCCCTGGTTGTGCTTGATGCATTTTGGGGTGACATTTATGACTTTGTTCTGAGTCATTTGTCAGAAACACAAGCTGTCACTTTAACATATCAGCGCTTGGGTTACACTGGTATATATTTAAGTCCCAGACTGTGAGCAGAAAGGTTTTATGAACCGAACATTTTCTACACTACATAGGAATGGTAAAGATAGTTTTGACTTTTCAACCTTATACAATGGTGCTATGCAGTATCTGCCTAGCGGGGTCACAAATCTAAGGAACGAATATTGTTCGATTGTTTGACTTATGTAGATTGCAATCCAGTACACACTTACCTGGAAATAAGCCCCACTGAACTCCGTAGCACTTACCTCCAAGTAGACATGCACAGGAAATGTGTTGTGTGATCAATGCGCACAATGCATTATGAAGTTCAAGGGGACTTTTCTTGAGATTACAACAAAAGCATCAGCATAGGGAAGTCAATGAAGGAAGAGGAGACAAAAATGAGCCAAGAGTAGGGAGGGGGAGATTCAATTGGTTCACTTTTAAAGGCAAACAACCCTAATTTGCACTTTCTGAACTAATATGCAAACTGAAACCCAGACATCTTCCTAAACTTGCGCTTCCCTGAATTTTGCAGTGCAATTCTTCAGCTAAGTAATGTGCAAGATAGATGATAGATAGATAGATAGATGATAGATAGATGATAGATAGATGATAGATAGATGATAGATAGATAGATAGATAGATAGATAGATAGATAGATGATAGATAGATAGATGATAGATAGATAGATAGATAGATGATAGATAGATGATAGATAGAGATAGATAGATAGATAGATGATAGATAGATGATAGATAGATGATAGATAGATGATAGATAGATAGATAGATAGATAGATATAGATATAGATAGATAGATAGATGATAGATAGAGATGATAGATGGATGGATGGATAGATAGATGGATAAACAGACAGACAGACAGACAGACAGACAGACAGATGATAGATAGATAGATAGATAGATAGATAGATGATAGATAGATAGATAGATAGATAGATGATAGATAGATAGATAGATAGATAGATAGATGATAGATAGATGATAGATAGAGATAGATAGATAGATGATAGATGATAGATAGATAGATAGATAGATAGATAGATGATAGATAGATAGATAGATAGATAGATAGATAGATAGATAGATATAGATGATATAGATAGTTTTGAATAAATGTGTATAGTGGTGGTGTAGTGGTTAAGAGCGGTAGTCACGTAATCTGGGAAACCGGGTTCGCGTCTCCGCTCCTCCACATGCAGCTGCTGGGTGACCTTGGGCCAGTCACACTTCTGTGAAGTCTCTCAGCCCCACTCACCTCACAGAGTGTTTGTTGTGGGGGAGGAAGGGAAAGGAGAATGTTAGCCGCTTTGAGACTCCTGAAGGGGAGTGAAAGGCGGGATATCAAATCCAAACTCTTCTTCTTCTTCTTCTTATATAAAATTGCAGGCAAAAATGTCTGCTGAATTTTCATTAAGGTCTTAAAATCTATAAACCAGTGATGAAATGGGGAAAACAGGACTTAACTGAAACTGAAAGAAACCAGCAATTACCAGATTCACCCAACCATAGGTAAAAGTAAGCAGGGAAAGGATATGCCTTTATTTCCCTTCTGTGCTCTTATGCTCTGATGCAAAATTTCCAGATGTAGCAAAAAAATTATGGCAGCCCGTCTGTCTGACATCTTCTTAGAGCTGAGATGGCCATTACAGTGTGCCCATGGGAAAAACAACAGCAACGTAAGAGTACTTAATTTGCATTTGGTCTCAAAATTGCCACCTCTCTCACATTTTGAAAATGTGTTAATTATCTTTGCTTCTCTCCTCCTAAGTAAAATTCAGGTAGAAAATTGAAGTCATGTGTGAGTTCGTTCTCTCTCTCTCTCTGTCTCTCTCTCTCTCCTAAGTTACTTCTTGGTTTGTTCACAAACCTGAAAAATGAGAAATAAACCTCTTCTACAAGTACAGTGGTACCTTGGCTCTCAAACTTAATCTGCTCCAGAAGTCCATTCCAAAATCAAAGTGTTCCAAAACCAAGGCACGCTTTCCCATAGAAAGTAATGCCAAATGGATTAATCCGTTTCAGATTTTTAAAAACAAGCTCTAAAACAGCAATTTAACATGAAATTTACTAACGAGACCATTGAGTCATAAAATGAAAGCAATAAACAATGCACTGCAGTCACACAATCAATCAGTCAATCAGTAGTTGGACAGGGTTCCACACAGCCACCAAAACAAAACAAAAAAGAGCCACAAAAACAAACGCAAAATAAAAAGCAAAAATAGACAGACCTCAGTGTATGGCACTCAAATCAGAAGCGTAACACTCAAAACGGAGCACGTTCGGCTTCTGAAAAAAGTTCACAAACCGGAACACTTACTTCCGTGTTTGCAGTGTTTGGGTTCCAAGTTGTTTGAGTACAAAGGCGTTTGAGAACTAAGGTACCACTGTATATACTTACTTGCATATCCACCAATAGCAAGGCTATCTCATGAGGCCTTTTCGCACAAGGCTGAAGCAGATAAGCAAAATATTCTGATTGGTTCTTACATTCTAATCACTCAAGATCAGGACATCAGTTTTGTTGGCTAGTCTTTCGCTCCCTCCCTGCTTTTCCCAATCCTACCCTTTTCTCTCTTTTTTGTTATTGTGGAAGAGGGCACAAGTCTTCCAGCTCATGGCCATATATCAAATTGATGTTTCAATTTCTGCTGTCTTCAGCCAATATTTATGGTCTTTTCAACTCTTAATCCAAAGCGTTACACTCTATGGCTCTCTAGTGGTAAACATGTGCCTGGACTGAACATGAGAACACACACGATTTCTTAGTTTGTCATTTCCTCAATGTTAAATTTCTTGTTTTGACATTTTCTAAAACTGTGACAATCTCTTCCCATTGGTTTTAACTGACTTGCATCACACCTTCAGGGTTATCATCCACTGAGGGATAATAAACCTTTGTTTAAGCTGTACCACATCCAATTACAGGTAGAGTTAGGGATTTTTTTACCCCAGGCAGAACTCAATGGAACTCAGTTCTGCCACCTCTCAGGTGGGCGCCATTGCCATTCTAAGATAACGAGGGAGGCATTCATTGTGAGTTCTGGCACCTCATTTTCTAGAAAAATAGCACTGGGTGGAGATAACATAAGAAGTCCATACAAAAAAGTTTCCCTTTGCATAGAAAAGTGGGTGTCACTAGGCATCTGCCTGATTCCCCATCTTTTTAAATTTAATTTTATTTATTTATTATTTTGAACAAATAAATAAGAATACAAATGTGCACCCCACCCCCGAGACCATTCCATTGTAACTATCCAACCTCCCCAAATTTCAACACCTCTTGCAATTGTTTGACTGCCTAGTCATCTGTGTGAGGGAAGTACCTTAGGATGGATGACCATTCAAGTTGATGTGAGCCTCACCTAAAATTGGAAGTGGTGCATCGTAAGGTTCCTTGCAAGCAAGAGGAGATCCTGATTGTCTCACAATCCCTCCTTCCATGAAGAACTGCTGCTCATGGCTAGCTGGCATAAGGGTTAGTGGGCTAGCCTGCTTGATCCTCTGTTTTATGCCGGTAAAGGCCTAGGGTACTCTTTAGTGAGCACATGGTCAACCTGCAGGCCACATGTGGCCCTCAGTGGCCTTTACGGTGGCCCCCGCACTTGCCAAATCCTGCTAAGTTTGTTGTCCCCCTATGCTGATGAGGAGATAATGATTGTGATGGGGACAGTGAAATACAAGGAGCGTTATCCCAGTGCATCAGTCTTTTCATGTAAATTGTGTTTCCCTAGCCTGTCAGATAGCTAGTGGGCAAAACACAAACAAACCTCTGGTTACGTGAAACATATTCAATAAACACACAAGACGTAACCGGCTGTACGTTTGAAAAAATAATATATACTATTCATTGTACTGAATTGTAGATTTCAACAGAAGTAGCTTATAAAGTTCAACGAAAAATGTAGAAGACCCAGTGGATCAGTTCATTCTCTAATCAGTTTATGCATGAGGTCCATATATGTGAAAGTGTCTATTCCACCTGTCTGTTCATAGAGTCCAACAATCCACACAAAAGGTTGTTGCAGTTCCACAGAATCCTTTCACAGAGTCTAAGACAAGGATTTCCAGAATATTAGCCTTGTTTCGCCATCCTGGGCTTCATCAGTAGTGCAAACTCATATATGATATCACAGGACAGTGGATCTAGTAGTAGCCGCATGAGAGAAAGAATGTATATGTTGCATGAGTTAGAGTAATTGTGTGTGAACAGTTTGGCCACCAGCCCAGGCCTGCCTTGTCACTGACTCAGCCATGTCCACTGGTGCAAAGTCCTTGCCATCTACCTAATACTGTATGGGCAAACAGATTGCCCACTTTTGCCCTAATAACTCTGAAGAAGAAAGAAATGCCATTAAGCTGAACGGAAATTCTTTAACGTTAGCATTGTGTTTTCAGTACACAAATATAGGCTTGTAGGACACACACACACACACACACACACACAATCAGTGACGTGGGATAAAGTATTTAATTAGCATTTCCTCCTTCAATTTTAAATTGAATATTTAAAAAATAATAATGCTCAAAATGCCTATGCCACATATTTAAGAAGCATAATATCAACATACTATTAACCTTGATGCACACAATAGACTAAAAATGCTCTACTGAACAATTAGGGATATTGTATTTGTCATACACAGAACGATGATTCCGTGAATATAAAGTTGTGGGTTTTTTGGGCTAATTCTCTGAATCATATAATTTCCCTAGAAACAGCCTCTCTGTGAGCTCATCTGACTAATTAATAAACAAGTCCTTTTGATTCCAGCAAAGTTGTTCTTAGAATTACTCCTTGATGTTCAAGGCTCATTCCCAGGATTCTGATTCCTAAACATACACATTAGATATAGTCAAAATCAATTTATTCACATATGACGTTTTCTACAAGTATGGTCAGAATGGTTCATATAAGCAACAAACAGTCTACATCATTATATTGCTACAACATAACACTAAAAAACCCCAAATTATAAGTTCATTTAACATACATCAGCATCCATGTGAGCATAAAGCCCATCAATAGATCAATAAAAATACCCAATACCTTCACATCGAAAAGTAACAAAAATGTTGCTGACATTAGTACCCAGCATCACCGCCATCTTTTATGCATCATCATCATTTTAGTTGTATGTCACCTTTCCATAGTTGAAACTATGCTCGAGTTGAAACTATTGTCACAACGTGACAAGATTTCCACAATTACAGACGTAACAGAAGTCATAAACAATAAATAAATCACATCAAGAAGTACACAACCTAATGGAAACATTTTCCATATAAATCATAAGATCTAAAACTAAAGATACAACAATAATAACAGCAACAGCTCTCTCAACCCCCTGTAACAAATATTCCAGCCCAAGAATCTGTTCAACAGCCTCAGCTTTTGTAGCTGGAGTCAGTCAGCACTCCGCTCTCCCAGGTCAGATGGGAAAAGGCCCAGTAAGGCAGGGTGCAGGTCTTCCAGGGCTCACAGCCAAGATGGTCTTATTTAAAACAACACAGATAAAAATTAAAAACAATTTAAAAAACAGTCCTCGGCAGCAGCCACAGTCCTTGTGAAGCCTGTCGACCTTGGTGGAAAGAGGCAAGGGCGGGACCCTTCAGGCCCTCAGCAGGCAGTCAACCCCAAAGCCCAGAAAGCCCCCAGTGTCAGGAACATGTCCCCCCCAGGACCCAACAGAACTTCAGAACTAACAGTCCACAGGCTGACTTTTCTGATGAGAGAGAAGAGCTAGATTCCAAAGTTGACAGTCCACGGCCTTCCCTTCACAAGGTCCTAGTTCAGATGAAGAGGGAGAGTTGGAAGGTGGCCATGGTGAGGCGAGGCTGCAAACAGATAGGAGAGGCTCGGAAACTCTATCCACTGACAGAGGGGAAGGGCGGGTCCAACCTCCCAGACCTAGGTCTCGACATTGGGAACGCCGCAAAGAGGAGTGGAAGGGAAGGGGTAGAAATACGAGGCTCTGGCATCATTCCTGTTGGAGGCGGAACGCTGATTCAGATTAGAAGATCTATTGCCACTAAGATGGAGTGTGAAGCTCCGCTCTGTATATTTGTTTCTGTAAATAAAGCTACCTTGAACTGACGGGAGTCTGCTTGTGCTGGTTAGCCGGTTCGTTACCAGGGGTCGTTATACCCAGAGTATGTCTGGAAGCAGCTCATTTATGAAAGCTCCCATGCCTGGAGGATAGGGCAAGGAAAGTGGAAACAGCCTGATGACAAAGAAAGAGTCTCTTTCCAGTGTATCTGGTGTGGTGCTTCTGAGCCAGTGAGGTGTAGTGGTTAAGTGCGGTAGACTCGTAATCTGGTGAACCGGGTTTGTGTCCCCACTCCTCCACATGCAGCTGCTGAGTGACCTTGGGCTAGTCACACTTCTCTGAAGTCTCTCAGCCTCACAGATTGTTTGTTGTGGGAGAGGAAAGGAAAGGAGATTGTTAGCTGCTTTGAGACTCCTTCAGGTAGTGATAAAGCGGGATATCAAATCCAAACTACTACTTCTTCTTCTTCTTCTTCTTCTTCTTCTTCTTCTTCTTCTTCTTCTTCTTCTTCTTCTTCTTCTCCACCTGGGAAATGACAGTGACTGCATGGCTAGCTGTGTGGTGGCACCCCTCCTCACCGACTGCTCCCATCCCTCACATTTCTTCTAGAGACAGCTCCCACGTGAAGGCTCTTGGACTTGGAGGGCAGAGCAAGGCAGCTGGAAACAGCCATCCCCGATGGCAAAAACTGAGTCTCTCTCCTCCCTTGCCATCAAAAAGCACAGGAGCCGCTGCTCATTTTTTGAGTCAATGGCTTGCCAGTACCATTCATCACAAAACAGTCTATATCATTTCCAACTAGTGGAATGGGTGTGTGTTTGTGTTCCACTTTGCTTTGCGCCACTTCAAAGCAGTGTCAAGGTTCAGCTCAAATAGACCTTCGTGCCTCTGCAATTCATTTCAAAAGGGAAGATTACATATCTCTTTTCCCCAACTTCAAATAAGACCCAGCTCCAGTTCATAGGAGCATTGCACACATTTCCCCACCTCAGGAAGAGTGGGGCAGGGCAGAAAAATATTTCACAGTAAATAAACACATTATTGTACTTATTTGTATGCAAAGTAACAGCTATCACATTACCCACAAGTTATGTCACCATTTTAATCAGCTTCTGTATTTCAGAAATGATGGCAATGTGTTATTACTATTATTATGAGCTTGACCAACCCCATCTACTTACCAGCCTCTGCCACCGCAACCCTGCTGGGTCCCCTTCCCTTTACATTTCTTCCCAACTCCTGTTCAGCTTGCAGCTCACCCAGTCTCCCATCTCCTCACAACTTGCCCACCTCCTCTAGATTTTATCTCCTTCATTCCCCTCTCCCCAGCTCATGATGGTGACAGGGAGATGTGCAGTTTGTGATGCTGTGGGAAGGGAATTAAAAATCCTCCATAGGTATGTCCCATGGAGCAGAACAAAAGGTAGTTTGCAGAGAGAAGGAAATGGAGCCTGGGCAAACTCTGAAAAAACTTAGCTGTAATGTGTCATTTCTCTGTAGCTACATTCTGTGAATGTTAAAGGCTTCACAAGTGCCATAGCAAGCAGCTTCAGCGGAACCAGGAATGGGTTCTGTAGCCATGGAAACTCCAAAGTGATGGAAAAATCCAGGTGGATCAAAGAGTTCAGCTGAGACAGGCTATCCTTGAACAGCTGATAAACGGTATATGGCAGGAATGGCTAACCTGTGGCCTTCCAGATGTTGTTGAACTCCCAACTCTCATCAGTACCAGCCAGCATGACCAATAGGAATGATGAGAGCTGTAGTACAGCAACATCTGGAGCCCCAATGGGTAGTCACCCCTGCTTTTATGGAATAAAAGGTATATGGCTGGCTGCCAATATACCTCTCTGATGGATGAAACATACTTCATAGTAATGAGGTTAGAAAACTCATATTTTCTGATTTAGGGGTTCCGGATGTAATTTCATCCACACAGCTCCATAGTCTGCATCTTCCATAATGAGAATTTATGGTGAGTTTTGCATAATATACCTAGATAACCGAAGGTAATTTCAGTAATTAGGATGGATGATAAAACTGTGCCCTTCACTCCGAACCATTCATATTTTAGTAGGATACCAAGAATAGTGTATTGGCTGGATAATTACAGTTCTTATTAGTTTGTTGCAGGTTTGCAGTTGCTACAATCATGCTCTGTGTGCACCTGATTAAACTGTCATTCATTCAAAGATTTCTGGTGATCTATTCTCCATTCCCACTGCTTTTAGGTCCTATCACAACAGATGCACACGTAGAAGTGTAAGTATGTAAAAGACAGACATGGATCGTATGCAGTGCTTTATTTCTAGAAAAAGATGTGCCAGAACTCACCATGAACATCTCCCTCATTCTCTCAGAATGGCAATGGCACCCACCTGAGTGGTGCCGGAACTGAGTTCTGGTGAGTTCCGGCTCAAAAGAAGCCCTGACAGAATGGCATACAGTGGTACCTTGGGTTACATACACTTCAGGTTACATACGCTTCAGGTTACAGATTCCGCTAACCCAGAAATATTACCTCGTGTTAAGAACTTTGCTTCAGGATGAGAACAGAAATCGTGCTCCGGTGGGGCGGCGGCAGCAGGAGGCCCCATTAGCTAAAGTGGTCTTCAGGTTAAGAACGGACCTCCAGAATGAATTAAGTACTTAACCCGAGGTACCACTGTATTTTTGAGTCTTTGCTTCTTCAGAGTACTATATCTGGATTATTCTCCCAATATCCCTATACCCCAAAACTCATTTCTCTCGTTGGGAGTTGCGTTACTGAATATGCAGTAGAGGAAGAAAGAAAAAGGAGGATTGAAAACCAAATAAAACTTCAGTTCAGTTGCCAAATCGATCAACGAGGCACACAAGTAAGCTTCACAGCCACACAGTCCAGTCACCATACAAATCCACAACATTCTGCCAAATGGCATGACACTTTCCAGAGTTATCTTGCTTAGAGCAGACCTCTGCTTGGTCTAATGAATCCCTCAGCCGTTGGTCAGTGCTAGGAGTAATGGAGGACTTCCAATGTTTTAGGATAATGCCCTTGGTTGGGAAATGAGCTCTTAGAAACCATGCCAACTGGAGTTTTGACATGCCCTTGCTGCTAGGAAGAAAGCTTAAAATATGGACGAGGAGAGGGACATTTTCAAAGTAATATTTATGCATGCTGCAACTTCTTTCCCCAAGGGGGTTGTTTATGACCACACAACTCTATAGAAGGCAAGAGAAGATTATCTCCATAGCCCTTCCGTCTCCAACATCGTCTAAATATGTGTCTAAAGTAAAGAGGTTTTAAGGAATCCAGTAGATTCACAGCAATTATTTCCTGTAGGACAAACCTTGGATGCAAGTTAGGACTAATTGCTGCCAATGCAAGCTTCTACTGAGAAAGTTATACAGTGGTACCTCTGGTTATGAATTTAATTTGTTCCGGATGTCCTTTCTTAAGCTGAAACTGTTCTTAAACCTGAGGTACCACTTTAGCTAATGGGGCCTCCTGCTGCCACCACACGATTTCTGTTCTCATCCTGGGGGAAAGTTCTTATCCTGAGGTACTACTTCCGGGTCAGCGGAGCCAAAGTGTTTGTAACCCGAGGTGTTTGTAACCTGAGGTACCACTGTATTGGATCCTCACTCCATTTTCCCCTCAGCAACAAAGCATTCCTTATGCAGATATGTAAGATTGTGCTCCCAAATGAATTCAGTGGTATGTGGGATCATAAGCTCCATCCACATCCCTGAAGTGAAGAACGAATTGTCCTCCCACCACATTTTTATTAAAATATTCTGAAAGTTGGTGTACTCTGTAGTTTCTTATTTAAGGGTTGCTTTCAATGTGTGTTTGTTTTGGAATGAATGGAAAATGGAAGTGAATGGAGCCCAACTGGCAGAACAATAAATGGGACTCTATTAAAAAGTGAGTGAACAAATGATGCCAAGACGTAGTCTTCGTATATGGAACAGGTTTTGTTTTGTTTTGATACAGAGAAGCAAACAATAATCTTCATAAATGCAAAATGGAACATTGATATATATTCACCCTGTTCTACAGACCTTTATGCACTCAGAGGTGCAAAGAGATGTATTGTGTGCATGGATTAATTGAAACGAAACCTGGACATGCAAAGGAATCCACATACAGACTTATTTTCTGCAAAGAATAGAAATGATTTTCAGCAAAGGAGCCCCTTGCAAGTGGTGGAAGAGCTGTGAAGCTCCATGGAAGAAATTGCGAGATTGTGATGACAAAGTAACAAATAATGAAAAGAAACCCTCTGCAGCAAGGAAACATCTTTTGCGTGTCTAGACCCCACAACTACCCCTCGTTGAGGAATAAAACACACCAGGACACAGATATTAGGTTAATGTTATTGGGTAAATTTTGGCCACAACTTTATTGATTACAGAATGTGAGTGGTAATTGGCTTAGGCATTTAATGGACCCGACTATATCTGACTCCTGTCCCTTGCACAGGGAGTCCAGTAAGGGTAAACCACCAGAAGGAAGAGCCCCGTCCATGCAGACCAACTCAAGCTCCCTCAGAGGTTCCCAACAGGGTCATGTCATGGCCCTAGCCCCAGCCCAGGCTTGGGACAAGATCCACACACCTGAATTCCTTTAACGGAATACCCTTAAGCTTGGAGGGGCAGGTGATGGCCACACTTCCCTTTCCCCATCACAAGAGCAACCAATGCCTAACCGCCAAACCTTACAAAGTGGTGAAGATTGCTACGAGGTAGGCGAAAACCAAAAGACCCGTGCAAATTTTGCCAAGTGGAAAAATTCCTACCTGGACCCTCAACAGCAACCAACCAAGGTCCATAGCAAGGCCAATGAAAACCTGCAAACAAGGGAGGGAGGGAGATTGAAGGAACAAGCCAGGAGGAAGCCCTCTGGCTTGCACCTCCGTTTAAATGGTCCCGGCCACCCCCCCCCACCAGCCAGCGGATTGGCTGACTGAGTGTTGACGTGGCCAGGATCCCCAGGGCAACACGGGACTTCGTCCCCCACCCCTGGGGAGAGTGGGTGGCCACATGGTCCACTGCAACTCCGCAACTCTACCGCAAGTGGAGCGGACTAACCAGGTTTTCATCTTTGAATTTATAATCTGTGCTTTGTTGTTGTTGTTTAGTCGTTCAGTCATTTCCAACTCTTCGTGACCCCATGGACCAGAGCTCCCCAGGCACTCCTGTCTTCCACTGCCTCCCTCAGTTTGGTCAAACTCATGCTGGTAGCTTTGAGAACACTGTCCAACCATCTCATCCTCTGTCGTCCCCTTCTCCTTGTGCCCTCAATCCTTCCCAACATCAGGGTCTTTTCCAGGGAGTCTTCTCTTCTCATGAGGTGGCCAAAGTATTGTAGCCTCGGCTTCACGATTGGTGTCCCTAATAGAGCTGACTGTCGGAGAAGCGTACTGTAACATTCCTACAAGTACAACATTTATACTGATGCTGAGAACTGGAATTGTACAGAGGTTACACTGAGGATCCAGGGGTCTACTTTGTTGCTGTATGAGTCATTTTCCCATGCCTACAAAGCAGATGTCTGCCCCAGTTGAGACGGGAAGAGGAAACACAGTAATTACATGCTGCGCTACCTTTAGGCTGCTGACTCAACGATCCTGTATTATCTGGTAGAGTCTGCTGTGGGAGTTAAAATATATACATGAAGGATCAAATATCAGGATACTGGAATAAAATGCAAATTAGATAATATATTTCAAAGCAAGGGGGTTTCACACAGGAGAGGGTGGGGGGAAAGGCAGCTAACTATAATTGTAATAATGACCTTAATGTCATATGCTTCACACAAATCAACTGCTTTAATTAGAGCTCAACTTGCACTATAACAGTCTGATTTGCATAAGCTACTGCTTCTGCATTTATAGGGTGATTCTGTTCTATGGGCCAGTGCAGCAAAAATCCAGCACTTCAAACATTTTATGTAGTACTCAGAGCCACCCAAGAATGGCCCAGGTACTTTCCATACCCTAAGAATAAGCATTCAAGCTGTTTTTTTCTGCTCAGTACAAAATTATTTGTGGGAGAGACCGTGATGGGGATTTGCTTGGGGAAAACCTAAGCCTATCCAAGTTTGTCCGCAGGACTGCTTGACACTGCACCCTGGAGGACAATGGTTCAAAAACCTAGAAGATATTTGACTTCCCAAATGCCATACATAGCTAACCTTGAAATACCAAAAGGGCTTTCACTTTGACCCGATGTCAGGCCCTCCGTTCAGCAGTCCAGGAAGGCCGTTATAGCAAGATACCATACGAGGAGAGGAAATACCCATGTGGCTCTGGGCAGCAGGAAACAATGGATCATGCCCTTCTTCCTTGCCAGTATTACATAGACATTCGAGCCAGGTTTATCTAGCCTATCCTATATAAGTTCTCTGGGCATTCAGAACAACACTGCATCTCCCTATTACTACGAAAGCCCAGAAGTCACATATTTAGTTGCCAGATTGTGCGCTGGCATGATAGATATTCATCAAAGGGTGATCTATGCTACAAATCAGTCCTAAATTGAAGACCCATAACTGTTAGATCCGCACTTCTGAAGCCCCACCCTATATAGCTGTTTTTAACTGATCTCTTTTAATTTATCTTATCAGTATTTACTCATCCATTACCTATGTTTAATCAAGTATTCTAGGTATATGTTTTAATCTACGTTTCGTTCTTGCTCCCATTGATTTAATAATCATCGGCTTAGAGATACAGTAGTGCCCCGCAAGATGAATGCCTCACAAGACGGAAAACTCGCTAGACGAAAGAGTTTTCCGTTTCGGAGGTGCTTCGCAAGACGAATTTCCTATGGGCTTGCTTCGCAAGACGACAATGTCTTGCGAGTTCCTGCTGGTTTTTTTTTCCTTTCCCCCCCTTTTTCTAAACTGCTAAGCCGCTTATCAGCTGATCCGATCAGCAGATAAGCCACTAAAAGCCACTAAAAGCTGCTAATAGCGCTAATCTGCTAATCCGTCAATGGGCTTGCTTCGCAAGACAAAAAAAAACGCTAGACGAAGAGAATCACAGAACGGATTCTTTTCGTCTTGCGAGGCACCACTGTACTGTTATGCTATTTGTTTAGATGTTTTGCTGATGTTGGTCTGTGACCGTAATAAAGTAAATTCATTCATTCATTCATTCATTCAAAAACCCTGCTCACTGGGTGACCGTGGATCACAAACGCTCAGCCTCACGTACCTCACAGGGTTGTTGTCAGGGTAACATGGGGAGGAAGGGAACCATGTGTGCTACCTTGAGCTCCTTGAAGGAGAGGTGGGATATAAATATCTTACATATAGATAAAATTAAATACAGATGTTGGCTCCTGTAAAGGCTCCTCCACATCCTTCCTAGGTAATGGTGACGGTGTGGTTGTGAGCCCTTTCACACGGCAGCTATTATCATGAAAAGAAACACTCAACATTGCCCTGCGTTGCAAGTTCAACACCTCAGAAACAGCTAAACATGTAGCATGCTTGGAAACAGAAGTGTCAGAATTGCATTTACACAATATTATGTGCACAAAAACAACAGCAGATAAATGAAACCCTACGCTAATAAAAGCTAAATGTGGCAACATTTAGTGTAATGTATTTGTAATGATTTAAAATTCCCTTTACGAGACTTTAACAATACCCATTGGGGCTTTAGCTGCAGCTAGCTGAAAGAGAATTCGTAAAAGGCAAACAGAACAAAGGCTCAGGGGGCTAAATTGACCCAGGAGAACTTTTCAAACATGGCACTGTTCCGGGGAGGGAGGGGTAAGGGAAGGAGGAGGAAGATGAGCCACAGAAAGGAGAACCTGAACTCATCTCACAAGAGATACCAGTCATATACATTATCTGAAGTGGTATTATTTCATATGCTAAAGAGTACACAAGTCATTGAAGCATACCTTCCAACATTTCTCCAATGAAAATAGGGACATCCTACTCCATGATGATGATGATGGTAATTTTACTATTTATACCCTACCCATTTGACTGGGTTGCCCCAGCCACTCTGGCATCCAACATATATAAAAACATAATGAAACTTTAACATTTAAAAAACTTCCTTATACGGAGCTGCCTTCAGATGTCTTCTAAAGCTTGTATTGTTACTTATCTCCTTGGCTCAAGAGCTGCATAACTCCATACCTTCCAGCATTTCTCCAATGAAAATAGCTGGATAGCTCAGTTGGTTAGAGCATGGCGCTGATAATACCAAGGTCACAGGTTTGATCCCCATATGGCACAGCTGCATATTTCTGCACTGAATGGGGTTGCACTAGATGGTCCTCCGATCGTTCTCTACAGTTCTATGATTCTATGGAATCAGAAATCGGGATGGCTTCTGTAAATCCGGGACTGTCCCTGGAAAATAGGAACACTTAGAGGGTCTGGTTGAAGTGAACTGAAACGAAGCCAAGAAGCCCAGGCAAGATGAGAGATTCACCATCCTGCAAACTTTCATCTCAGATACTGGAAAGTATGGTAGGCTGGATTTTGAGGTGGAGACAGTCCACAGTATCGATGAAACACACTGTCCACTTGCAAGTGTTCTGTCTGAGCACAACAAGGGTGCTTGCCTTTAAAAGCATAAATAAATTGGGGCCTAAGTAACAAGAGGACCCCATGAGTGCCCATTCGCTAATCCTATTCCCCTACAATAATCCAGATCACTTTCCTCTCTTATTATATGCATCAATATTTAAAAAGACCAGAGATGAGATTCATGGACCGTCCACTCTGTCCCAACAAGTGAAGAAACAGAGGGGTGAGGTTTTGATTTGGTTTTTGGTGCACGATTGTTACGGCTGTTTGCTGCTTCCAAGGAAGAAGCATAAGATATTAAACCTTAGTTTAATCACTTTGAAAAATGCTGCTCTTGCCTTTATCAGGTTAAAACTGTGGCAACTCTTTAAGAGGTAGCTTAATTGATGTCTTTGTACTCACCCGCTCACAGTTCTGCTGAAGCAAAGGAATTTTTCACACTGTTTACTGTTTTGCTGCTGTTGTTCCTCTTTTATCTATTCTCATATAATTGTTTCCCTTTAATCACTCCTCCGGCACCCTGTATCTAGCCATGCCACAGCCATGTTCCATGCCCATTGTTGCTGGAGGAAAACAATGCGGTGGCAAGGCACTTACTTACAAGTAATCAATGCGGCTCAGGGCATAAATAAATCAATAGGATTACTGAGGAATAAGAGGTCTGAGGATTTGAGCTGTGTTTTATGTAAACTCTGTAGCGGTATGATTTTCGCCAGCAGACTTCCACGCGTAAAATTCACTCACTGTCAGCTGAATTGCTAGGTCAAATCTCCTCTCTGTAGCCTGCATCTATCTGCAATTTCTCTCAGCCTGTCAAGGTGTAATCCTTTTGGCATTCCTGCAGATCTAACTGATTGGAAGCCAAAGAGGAAATCTATTTTGTATGGGGGGAGTGTTGTTGTTGCTTTACATCATTGTAGGTCAGGAAAATATTTCTTCTCTCGTGGATTTTATGGAAATGTGCACATTTTAGAGCACCTCAGTCGCCTCAGTGCCCCATCTGACTCAATGTTATGAGCATAGTCAGTGGTTCTGCAAAGTGTAATGTTAGATTCAAGCTTCCAAGTTCTCCGGGGGGGGGGCGAAATCAGTCAAAATCTGGGAGGTGGTGGGACAGGCCACAGGGAGTGTGAAACCCCTGTACACATTTTTAGGGTGGGTGGGAATTATTTATTTGCATTTAGGGATTTAAAAAATAATCATTTTATAAGTTGTGTGTTGCTTTTCAGTTTGTATTGTGTAACATTATGCACAGTGACTTGCTGTTATTTGTATTGATTATAGTTTAGACATTATTTACTGTAATTGTTGTTAAGAGTGGATTTCTGTTTAATTATTATTTGTGGATGTTTAATTTTATTGTGTGCTATTGCATTCGAATGGAATGTTAGATGTTACTTTATTTGATAGAGGTTGTTCCTTTTGAAGTTATGTTTTTATTATGGCATTTTTGTACTGGGTCAGATCGTTATAAACTGAGTGATCTTTGTCGTTTCTTCAGCCCCATATATAGTAATATAGGAAGGTGGTATATGATTTAAAAGTGAAATGAAATGAAATTACATTTATATCCCACCTTTTCCTCCAACAAGCTTAAGGTGGTGCAACTGGCTCTCCCTGCCCCCCGCCTCCACAATTAACCCCCACAACCTTGTAAAAGTAGGTTGGGCTGAGAGGTAGTGACCAGCCCAAGGTCCCCCAGTGAGCTTCATATCTGAGTGGGGATTTGAATTCTGGCTTCCCAGGTCTTAGTCTAACACTCTAATGCCTACACCACAATGGCTTTGGGTTATAAAGGCTTATCAGGCAGTGATGGCAGTTTCCATTCTTCCTTCCTCTCAACAGACAAACACACAAAATGTCCTCTTTGTGTTGATTCTATTTCCTGATGCACCATTGTTCAAGGGGCATTATAATCTATTTAGTGCATATTTTATCTCTTTTTAAATGATATTTATTAATATTTCACAAAGAATAAAAACAAATTCCAACAAATTCCAACATTCAAACTACAAAAGCAAAACAAATAAAAGATACACAGTAGAAAAACAGTTGATAGAAGAAAGAATAAAGAATAAAGAATAAGAACAAAGAGAAAAGCCAAAAATCAAAACTGAAAAATAGATTAATATTTTCAAATCTTATATTTTCTTCACTAGTTTCTTGACCTCCTCACACCTCCCATTTTGTATTCCAGTTCAAATATTAAATTCAGCAAATCCTTACCCTCTAACATTCATCCTTACTCCATATGTTAACCTATTATTATAAATATCCATTTCCAATTATCAATCCCTATTTACATTTTCTTAAGCATCTCTTTACCAGTACCACTTACTTTCACTCAAACGTCATTTCAACATTCCTTAATTTTACAGTGCTTCTGCAAGTAATCTTTAAAACTTCTTCCAATCTTCCTCCACCGACTCTTCTCCCTGGTCACGGATTCTGCCAGTCATCTCTGCCAATTCCATGTAGTACATGACCTCATATTTTATTTCTTAATGCCAATCATCACAAAGGTAACTGTGATAATTGCTCCCAGGACAGTTGATGGGTGAGATGCTTTGTTGGCAGAAGGTAGAACTCATTACCATAAGGACTAATCTGTTCATAAACCCAGTCATGAGCACAAGGTTTGCAATTCAGAAGTTCTTTAGGCTTGAAGGGGCATTATAAATTAACCGTGGTGTGCTGGCTTTATTTTACCTGTTTAATATAAATTGTACTTGTTTTCACTGTGGTTTTTGTAACGTGCCCTGGGAACATTTGGCGAAGTGCGGGCTTTAAGTGCTATTATGCCTATGACTAATAATGATTAGTTTGCATGGGCTATAAACATGCAGCAAATCTAGGTCTTCCATTGCTTTCATTAGCCCCATCAGTGTATGACAGCGCATCATCCCCCACTCCCTTCGTGACAAATTGGCAAGTAAATTTTGTGCCTGAGACCCCAAATGGAAAACATTGTTAGTGCGACATACACACTTTGGACGGTAACAGATTTATGAGTCCTGACAATCCAATTTACAACTTGACTGTTTGTACATTCCGTCTCTGGTCTGTGTCTATCAGGAGCGCCTATTAATTATCACATGAAATAAAGTCACGGTTTTGTAACTCAGTCTCTAGCACGCTGCAAAACAGCAAAGAAAGAAATCAAGAAAGGGAACAAGCAGATTTGTTAGTCTTATGCGTGAATGTTGTAGGAGAAATTTGATAATGATACTTCCTGGCTTACGCCTGACAAATCTAGGAGAAATGTTGTTTGTAGCTTGAGGGTGGGGGGGGGGGACCAAGGATGCAGAATGTAAGCATTTTTAATTTGAGGCCCATTAATTTTAATGGTAAAGTTCAGCTCACTTTAATATTGCTGATTTTCTATGGGTATTCGGGTCCAAACCAACTGGAAGCTACCAGATAGGTTTGCCACCTTCGGCTGGGCAAAATGGGGGCCAGGGCTGGCAAAATAAAGGACGTGGGGATTGGGGGGCACACACACTCTCATGAGACAAAATTCTCCCCCTCTTTGTGAAAGGGGGTTCCCTGCATTCAGCTTTCTGCCTCCCTCACCATTCTGGCCCTGCACTTAGCCTCGACTTACCGTACTTTCCTGTGTATAAGACGAGGTGTGTTTTTTTTACTCTAAAATAATGTTCAAAAACATGCCTCGTCTTATACATGGATAGTGAATGGGGTGGACAGGTGATTGGCTGCAGCCGCAAGCAGGAGCTTGTCAGCAACAATTTGGTGGGTGATTGTTGTCTTTGGATTGGCTGCGGCTGCTCTGCTTGGGTTGGTGATTGGTTTCTGCAGGAAGGACTGCTCTGGATTGGCTGTCGCTGCCGCAATTGGCAGCTGATGTTCTGGGACGTGTGTGATTGTCAGTGGACAGCTTTTCTCAGGCGGGTTTGTGCTTTTCAGCTGTGGAAGGGTCTGTTGGTGATTGGCTGTCGCTGTGGGAAGTGGGTGGTCAGTTGGCGGCTGCTGGTGGTAGTCAGCATTGGAGCTGCAGGTTAGCGATTTTCAGCAACCCACCCAAAAAAGCTGTACAACTCTGTGCAACCCCCCCATCCAAAAAAGGCTCAACAACTTAAATTTGAGTCCCTGCAAATAGGGGGGAATCGTAAACATGGGGGTGTCTTATAGACTGAAAAGTACGGTCCGCCATTTTTGTGGAGGCCTGGCATTTGCTTTTGCACCCTACAGTACATAGAAGCCTGGGCTTTGTGTGAATTGCCTCTTAGTTCATCTTACATGAAATATACTAAGTGTTTGTAGTTTAATTTCCATTAGTCCCTGTGGGTATCTTCCTCCCCTTCAATACAATCAACCAGCTCACGAAACACCGCTTCAGTAATACGTTTCAAGCAAAAACAGACTGCCTATGGAAAGGGGCTATAGTTAGAACTATGCTGTTGTGTGTGCAGAAAGTTCATACTATGAAATAATTAGGCATTCTGAAACAGATTAGCAGCAAAAGATTTCAGCTCTGAAACAGATTGCCCTCCTACAAGACACAAAAATGAGTGGAGGTGTGGAGAGTATACAAGCAATTAAATGATTATCCGTTGTGCTCAGAAACAAAGGAAGTACATGACCTCAAAACAACACCAAATTACCATAGAAACTGAAACACATGGAAGCAACAAAACTAATAATCAGAAATCATGTAGAATTTTCTACCTTAAAAAATGAATAAATCTGTACCTAGGAGTTTATCTCTCTCCTATGATTATTATTAGTTTTGGATCTTTTGAAAACTAGATTGACGGCATTCCTGGTGAAAGTAAACAATGCAGTGGAGGAGCATACAAACTCCACCCCTTCTATCAACATTGTCATCACATTTCACATTTCTAATGCTATGAACACTGGGAGGAGCACAGAGGCAATAAACACCATCTGAGCAGCACAATTGGATGCCTTCATCTGCCCCAGCTGCAACAATACATGTCTCTCCCATATTGGTCTCTTACAGATGCTGTAACTTTTCAACAGTTTGACTTCATCCCCAAAGGCGCACTCCTCCATTTTCTCCTGAGATAGATGGGTGCCAACAATGTCTATGCTATTACTTTCAAGCTGAAATAAAGGATGCTCAGCACATTATATGAGACGGGGGTGGGGCTGTGGGTTAAATCACAGAGCCTAGGACTTGCTGATCAGAAGGTCGGCGGTTCGAATCCCCGCGATGGGGTGAGCTCCCGTTGCTTGGTCCCAGCTCCTGCCCACCTAGCAGTTCAAAAGCATGTCAAAGTGCAAGTAGATAAATAGGTACCGCTCTGGCGGGAAGGTAAACGGCGTTTCCGTGTGCTGCTCTGGTTCTCCAGAAGTGGCGTAGTCATGCTGGCCACATGACCTGGAAGCTGTACATCGGCTCCGTCCACCGATAAAGCAAAATGAGCGCTGCAACCCCAGAGTCGGCCACGACTGGACCTAATGGTCAGGGGTCCCTTTACCTTTAGCACATTATAAATATTCATTGCCTTCCTGATGCCAGGATTCCTGTGTCATCAATGGTAAATCACTACCTTTACTTTTCTACAATTAATTTCCCTCTGACCTGATTATGACCCCAACCCCAACCCCCAAAAAACCTCATGGACATACACACATCTCAGGAAAATTCTTCATGCATCTGATGGACTGAATTGTAGTCCACAAAATATTATGCCATAATAAATATATTAGTCTTTAAGGTGCCACAAGGCTTTGCTGTTCCTGTTTCTTGTGAAATTTGCAAGTTAAATAGAGTCCCCAAAGTCCAGAAACTTAAGAATTCCTAAATCTTTCCTTTCAGATTTCATTTTGATGTCCCCCCTTTTAGTTCCTACAGCCTTACCAAATGCTTCCACGACTTGCGTGGAAGTCTCCAAGGCTTCCAGCTTAAAAAAGAAATGATAAAAAGAACAGCATTTTTTCACCCTCTTATCAGGAGCTTACCATTTATATTCTTATATATGACATGTTACATTTTGTCAGACTTTTAAAAGTGAAAATTCTGTGGGACATTACAAGGTATTGCACTGGAAATGAAGAAATAGGTCTGTATAACATGAACTTGACAGATAATGGGAATTAGTGTGATCCTCATTTTAAGGTTCTATTTCCTATCTGCTCTATCTTCTAATTTACTTTAGCCTTTGCCTAACTCATTCTTCATGCCAGTTAACATGGAAATCTGACTCAACAATATATCCCTGAATTGAAAGACATGCTTTTGAAATATGAAAGATGTGAAACTTTGATTAGAGTTGTCTCAAAAAAACCCAAAATAAACACTCTAGTTTAATCAGCATTTGTAAGCAGTTATGCAATACTGTTTTCCTGTAAATGTTTAAATATTTAAGAACATTCTGAAAATTCAGTGTTCCTAGTGCTTTTGTTAACCAACTGCTTAGTTTCATAAAGAAATATTATCAATATACTGTGTCAGTTTTTATTTGTGTAAGTCCAGGTCCCAGGCCTCTCTATCTGGCCCCATTAAGTATAACAGTTTCATTCACACAGAAATGATAAATGTTTGTGCATTAATGAAGGTTTAAAATAGAAAATGGCTAAATGTGTATTACTAACACAAAACTGTTTTCTAAAGGACTCTGAGCTCCTTGCAAAGTTAATGATTAACTAACTGATAGTTGTTCTCTGGTAGCTAACATGTGAGGATTGTAAACCTGGGATCATGTGAGAGATTTGTTGTTCTTTAGTTGTTTAGTCGTGCCCGACTCTTCATGACCCCATGGACCAGAGCACGCCAGGCACTCCTGTCTTCCACTGCCTCCCACAGTTTGGTCAAACTCATGTTTGTAGCTTCGAAAACACTGTTCAACCATCTCGTCCTCTGTCGTCCCCTTCTCCTTGTGCCCTCCATCTTTCCTAACATCAGGGTCTTTTCCAGGGAGTCTTCTCTTCTCATGAGGTGGCCAAAGTATTGGAGCCTCAGCTTCAGATCTGTCCTTCCAGTGAGCACTCAGGGCTGATTTCTTTCAGAATGGAGAGGTTTGATCTTCTTGCAGTCCATGGGACTCTCAAGAGTCTCCTCCAGCACCATAATTCAAAAGCATCAATTCTTCGGCGATCAGCCTTCTTTATGGTCCAGCTCTTCACTTCCATACTCTGACTACTGGGAAAACCATAGCTTTTACTATACGGACCTTTGTCGGCAAGGTGATGTCTCTGCTTTTTAAGATGCTGTCAAGGTTTGCCATCGCTTTTCTCCCAAGAAGCAGGCGTCCTTTAATTTCATGACTGCTGTCACCATCTGCAGTGATCATGGAGCCCAAGAAAGTAAAATCTCTCACTGCCTCCATTTCTTTCCCTTCTGTTTGTCAGGAGCTGATGGGACCAGTGGCCATGATCTTAGTTTTTTTTTTTATGTTGAGCTTCAGACCACTCACGTCTTTCACCCATTTTGAAAGGAGTTGCCTCTGAGTCTTTGTCTCCAGAAATTAGTGGAGTGAATATGCAAATGGAGTTGTCTCTCTGAATGCTACAGGGAGAACAATGCTGTGAAGCATGAGAGAGAGAGAGAGAGAGAGAGAGAGAGAGAGAGAGAGAGATTTGCTTATAGGTCTGTTTGGGTTCTTTCATATTTTAAAAGTTGTTGAGCCTGTGCTGGACAGTTGTTTTAATTCTGCCAGTAAAAGTTTGAATAATATTTCCATGGGCCTGGACAATGTTTCATTTCCAAAGGAGTCTGTTCCGGTCACTTCAAAATACCCAAAATATCTGCAATAGGCTTTCGGGACACTCCTTAGCACATGGCCCTTCTAGTACACACACATACCATGCTTCTCAATTTCCTTGTTCCACACTCGTGTGTTGTTGCCTGGCTGAACTGTGTTTTTGAACTGTGATAACACCTCTTGCTTGTGTGGACGGCACTTAGGAAAAGGTGTATGCAGGTGTCAAAACCACTGACTTTTGCATGACTGGGATGTAGTCTATGGTCACAAAGGAAAGAATCGTGTCCATTGCCCTGCCCCCTTTTGCTGCTTGCCCCACCTATCCCTGGCATGTGTGGCCCTCCAAAGATACCCTATGAGGGAATGCAGCCCTCAGTTGACAATGGTTCTCTACCCCGCTATATATTATAGTTTCACAATGCTCTGCTTGACGCTTATGAGGCTTTCTGTCTCCATTTTTATCACAAAGTTTCCAATTCTTGTAACCTGTGAGGGGGAAGCACCACAGACAGACTCTTTCCAGGCTGACCTTGCAAGGATCTGTGACGCCCTCACATGGGGAACTATGTAAAATGGTTGCAAAGATGAGCCCCTCATAACAGAATTGTAATGTATTGCTGGATGTCGTCGTAACCCTTCATTCCAGAAGAATATGCAAAGTTCTGAATAATACGATATGATACGATAATCTTTATTGTCATTGTCCCATACAGAACAACGAAATTGAAAAAATCTACACCAGACATTCAAAAACCAACAAGCCTGCTATACCAGCTATCCCAGCCTCATTAGCCCCTAAAAACTCTGATACCCCATAATTGAATACAATATACTCCCATAGAGACTACCTTACACTGCGTTTAAAATCAAAATCGCATTTGGATAGAAACTGTTTCTCAGGCAGCTAGTCCTAGTCTTTATAACCCTGCACCTTCTTCCAGAAGGCAGAAACTGAAAGAGATCATTTCTGGGGTGCGCACTATCCTGCGCTATCTCTGCAGCTTTCTTATGACAAATGGAAGCGTAGATTTGATCCAAGGTGGGAAGAGTGCACCCAATTATTCTATATAGGATTGCTAATTTAGCACTAGGCTCATTCCTCTGAAATAAAGTAAAATTATACTTTCTCCTTACATAATCTGGACAGCTCATCTTTTTCTTTAGTCACAATGCCTTCTTTGGAAATAAATAAATGTTGTCTTACAGTGAGAGCCATGCTTGGTTCAACCTGCTGAATTACAGTTCCGCTAGTGGAGATGGCTTATTAAAGATTAAAAGCAGAGGTGCTTCTCTTCGTCTTCAAACTTCATTTCGGTGGTTAAACCGTGCCAACGGATGAAGGTCTGAAGTAAAGATAACATGCCAGTTTGCATCTATTTCACATTCTGTTCGTGTTCTTGAACAAAGATGGGCTTTAATTATTCATGTGACCCTAGTGTGGGGTAACATCCTTTTCTGTATCTATGAAATCAAGTGGTTCCTCCTTTGCCAAATTCATTTAAAAGGAGTTGTTTGCTTCGTGGTTCTTATTTTCCTTGCTGTTTCTAAGCAGGTTTTGTAACACCTGGGCTTGAAGGGACCCCTAGGCCTCCAGAAACTAAATGGTAAAAGCAAATGTGGTTGTGGTGGGTTTTCTTCCAAATGCATGATGGGAGATGCCGTGCTTGCCAAACATTTCTCTGACACAGAGCTGTTCTCATGTGCAAATATATCTAAATAAATATACGTTGCAGCATTGATCACCCTATCACAACTTTCTTAAAAATAATAAGGCAGAGGGTACAGTGAAGGTGGGCTTGAAACCATTTTATAATATATAATATATATTATAATAGTATAATAATAATAATCCCCAGCCACCCTGGGCAGCTCCCAAACCCAGCCAGATGGGCGGGGTATAAATCAACATCATTACCATCATCATCATCATCATCTCTCGCAAGTCATGCTATGCATGTCAGATGACTACATTCTATAAGCAGAGAACAAGTGTCCTGAAAAAATGGTGCTTATTTGAACCCACAGCTTAATAGCACCCAAGGAACTGAAACAATACCAAGTACTGCAACTGAAAAGAATTCACCACAGGGCCACTAGCCCATATTGTTTAATATTCACAAAACTCTTGTTTTTTCATTTAGAAATAGTTAAAGCAAAACCCACACACCCAAGTATCCTGGAAACTGTAGTTTGTTAAGAGTGCTGGGAACTGTATCTCTGCAGTTTCCATTATCCTCTCTTTTTTGGAGGGGGGATGCTTTAAATGTGTATATGCAGTCTATTTCTGCTAATTGTGTGCTTAATTGTCACATCAATTGCTACACAATGGATTCTGCCCAAAATTTAAATATCTCCTTTCTGCAAGAGATTATAAAAAACTTGACTATTTCTTCCACTCTTCCGAACCACCCTAGTTAAGCAATTCTTCTTTCTTCATGTGGATCATACAAATTACAAATCCCATTGAAGCAGTCCAAGGCTGAATGAGGAGTACAGAGGACAGGTGTTTCAAGGATATCTGCCAAGATTTTAAGTGGTTCTGACTATGGTCTCCTCTAGTCTGTGATTTCCATGTTCCCAACACCTCCTCTCTGACTAAACATCAACTCTGTAAAACAGAACTCATAGTCTGTATACAGTGGTACATCGGGTTACATATGCTTCAGGTTACAGATGCTTCAGGTTACAGACTCCGCTAGCCCAGAAATAGTACCTCGGGTTAAGAACTTTGCTTCAGGATGAGAACAGAAATCGTGCTCCGGCGGCGCGGCAGCAGCGGGAGGCCCCATTAGCTAGAGTGGTGCTTCAGGTTAAGAACAGACCTCTGGAACGAATTAAGTTCTTAACCCGAGGTATCACTGTATATTGTAGATGTACAGCCTGCCAGCTTGTTTCCATTTTGTCCTCATACTTTCCTCTTCTCTGCTTCTCACAAGCAAAGGATAATAGCTCATGGCGAAGGCACTTGACTGTCAGGACTAGCCTCCACCCTCCATCAAAGTGAAAGAGAAAAACTCCAGAGCTGAATGCCCCAGGCCATGGGACCCTGGCATGTGCTAAGTCAAGTCTCTTGCCCATCCTAATGCAATCAGGATGACACTTTGGTGTTTGTTGATTGACAGTATCAAGAGCCTGGAGCACTTTTGTGACTTAGAGGTCCAGCATCTGTTGCCTTCTTTTCAGAGGGTATCCCCACTATCCCCACCGCTTTTTGTCCCCCAGAAATTCCAGTAGAACCCATTGTTTATGTTTTCTAAGCAGTACAGTAGAATTGTTTTTGAACCCCTGGACTAAGGCTGTTGGACCCCTGAGCTGCTTTTCAGAGCGCTTATAGGAACAGCCATGTTGCCTGGGTGTTCTTGAAACTCCCCATGGGGTGCTCATCCATCATCTGTCACTCCTGTCTTGTGGAAGCCCTACAGCAGGTTAGGGATACTTGACTATTCTAGGTTTTTGGTGCCTTTGGGAGAGTCTCTGTTTCCCATTGTTCTCTCCCTCTCCCTGCCTATCTCTCAGCTCTTAGGCAGACACCTATATTTAAATCTCGGTGTAATGTTTTTAACCAGAGGGGAAATCTGGTTCTTCAGAGTTCCTGAGTTTATACATGGTGAATGCACTGTCATGGTCTGAGAATAGCGGGTCATTTATTCTTGTTGGATTTGATCTACCAATAACAATTCATTCTCATCTCTGTTCATTCTAGCAAGCTAAGGATACCTTCCACTCACAACCTCCTCCTCCTCCTCCTCCTCTGCTCTTTCTAAGCAGTATAAGGATTAGCACAGCTGTCCTTGGTTTGTGACCACTTCTCTTCCTTCTTCCTTTCTGAGACAGCCTTCAGTAACTTGACTACCTTTGCACCTTACTGCCTTTTAATAAGAACCATTTTCGGGGTTAAGTTTCAGCTCTGTTTTTCCTTTCTGGAAATCTTATGGACATGGTCAACTATCTAAACCAGGGGTATCATTTGGCCTTCCAGTTATTGCAGGACTGCAGCTTCCAGCATCCTAACATCCCTGACCATTAGCTTTGCTAGCTGGGGCTGATGCAAGTTGGAATCCAAGAACGTATGGAAAGCTGCATGTTATACATGCCTGACATGAGTTCCCAGTCATGGGAAGGTTTCTAATTGTGCACAACTAAGTTTCTTCTGTGCAATTTCTGCACAGAAATAGTCGCCATGTAAAAAATTCCCAACTAATGACTAACAATGCATGTCTACTCAGATGTGAATGCATTTGAGTTCAATGGCGCTTACTCTCATGTAGGTAAGTACAAGATTGCAGACACAATTTATTAACACGGTTGTCATTTTGCATAGTTTCTTATCTTGCAGAAGAGCTGCTCCCAAAACTGTTATTAAAGCACATTGGTTATACAAGTCTGAGATGCCAGTAAACATTCATAAAGCCTATCTGTGCTACACATCTGTTGCAGAATATCTGTGTAGCTTTGCTACAGCTAAGAAGTGGTGGAATGTTGACAGAGGTCTCCCAAGGATGATCCTCTCTGTCTCTTTTGTTGGAAGGATGATTTTCTGATTCTTTTGTCGGCTTTTCAAGCTGGCTCACCCTGGCAAGCTTTTCCTTCAGCATATATTAGATCAACAAGGCTACACAGTATTTCAGACTTACCTTATTCTGTTCCATACGAAGAATATGTTGTGTTTAGCCTGTCAATGTGAAATTGGGAGTCTCTCAAATCTGACACTATGGCAGTGATCATAATGTCTATTCTTTGTGTGCTGAACAGGAATTTCACGCACCATTTCATCATCCAAGTTTACAACCAGACACAGTACGTAAAAAAAGAAAATACCCTATAAGAATATCAGGCAGAAAATGTTTTAGTGTCTGATGGATGACATAAAATCCATCAGATTCTATACCTTTCATATTTCCATGAAACCCATTTACATAGCTTGGAACTCTAGAAAATACTGGCAGCTTCTCTGCTGAGAGGTAATTTCACAAAATACACAGTATATTAACATATGATGTTTCCTCTTCTATATGATTAATCTTTTGTGATACAATATGCATGCATTCATATTATATCATCATCATCATTTCCTTACTGTCTATCTAGCTTGGTGCAGTGCCGAATTAAACCCTGTGGGAGACCCCTAGGCAGTTGAAATCTTGGGGGCCCTCTCACAAATTATCTCCTAATAGAAGAAGTGTGCATGCACACGAAAGCTCATACCAAGAACTAACTTAGTTGGTCTTTAAGGTGCTACTGGAAGGAATTTTTTTTATTTTATCTCCTAATACGTTTTTGATTTTACCAACCAACAATTTTAATAAACCAATTCCAAGATCAAATCAATAAATCATGGCAGTAATCAGTTTTGCCAAATCCTGTGGTCCCTTCAGGGAATTGGCTTCCTCCCTTGTGGCAGTTAATAATAATAATAATAATAATAATAATAATAATAATAATAAGCGTTTGGAGTTGAAATTCTGCCTTTCACTCCCCTTAAGGAGTCTCAAAGTGGCTAACAATCTCCTTTCCCTTCCTCCCCCACTACAAACACTCTGTGAGGTGAGTGAGGCTGACAGACTTCAGAGAAGTGTGACTGGCCCAAGGTCACCCAGCAGCTGCATGTGGAGGAGCGGGGAAGCGAACCTGGTTCACCAGATTACGAGTTCACTGCTCTTAACTACTACACCACGCTGGCTCCCAACAGATCAAACAAAAGGAATGTCTTACCAGTTAGATTCTTTAATAAACACAGGGAAGGACAAAAGAAAGCATCTAACCAGAATGGCAGTGCTCCCAATTAAGGCTCACCCCCCCCCCGTCCCTATTAATCTATGTCACTCCTACGTTTTGTCATCTGAGCTTATAGCCTCTGAGCTTTCTGTTCTAACACTTTTTGAGCTCTCCGAGACTTTGAGGAAGGGGTGTGTGGATGCTGTCCAGAGACTGTGGATCTGTTAACTCTTCTAGTGTTTCTTCTGCTAGCTAGTCCCCATCCAGTATTTCCCAACTTCTGCCTTCTGAACTATGCCCCTCTGTAAACCACTGCTCCAAATCTGTGCTCTCCTCCTGCTCCTGGGAAGATACAGGATCAGGATCAGGGGGAGGGGGTGGCTCCCACCATTCTTCCTCAGAGCAGCCCTCCTCAGCACAGTCCCTGAAAAATGTGCCCTTCAGTGCTGTAGCATAGGGAGTGCCGGAGGGGTGTTGCCCTGGACGCACATTGGGATATGTGTGAACCAGGCGCCCCCCAGAGAGTTCCAGCATGTGAGTGCCCGCTTATCAGCGACAGGGGCTACATGAGTACCCGTGCTGGGGCGTATGGAGGGTGAAAAGCACCCTTTGTGCACAGTGCCCGTGCGGCGATGAAGGCTGGGCGAGTGTGCTCTGCCACCATCTGGCACATGTACGCTCACACTCACCCCAGGCACTGGCAGACATCGCTACACCCCTATGAATATCTTTACCTATGAGTGGAGCTGTGAGTTAAACCACTGTGTCGCTTCGGTTTGCTGGTCTAAAGGTTGGCGGTTCAAATCTCCGTGACGGGGTGATCTCCCGTTGTTTGGTCCCAGCTCCTGTCAACTTCGCAGTTCGAAAGCATGTCAACGTGCAAGTAGATAAATAGGTACCGCTCTGGCGGGAAGGTAAACGGCGTTTCCATGTGCTGCTCTGGTTTCACCAGAAGCGACTTAGTCATGCTGGCCACATGACCCAGAAAAACTGTCTGCGGACAAACGCCGGCTCCCTCGGCCTTAAAAGCGGGATGAGCACCACAATCCCGCGAATGGACTTCATTGTCAGGGGTCCCTTTACCTTTTAAGATAGTATAAATTGGTGGCAGCAAATGATACTTCTTTTTATGCTAGGCTTAGTTTTGTTTTGCCTTTTCCCTAGCATGGTGTTAAAAAGTGTGTGAAGATCAGTTGCTGACTTGGTGACATCTGACTCTGATAACAACTATTATTATTCTATTATAATTGTGGGATTCAGCATTTCACACAGACACTTTTCAAAATTTCTCTCTTGGGTCTCCAGAATTAGTGAAAATATCTTTCTTAGCAGACTGACTGACTGACACTGATATCAAGTTACATCTATGTTTCCTGATTCAGAACTTCTCCCGTATTGTGAAGTCTTCCTGGATAAAAATGATCTGCTGATGTCTGAGGATGCACATGGCAACTAAACTGCAGTGTCTCTATGAATTCTAAAACCCTGCAGAGGTTCTTGCAGATTAATGTTTGCTTTCAAGGTTTGTCCTGGATTCATAAAAGGTGCCCAGTCTGTGCTAAATCTTTGCTTTTAGCATGTGCTCTCTATTTCCAAACATATGGTGTATCCTGAAATAGGACATAAACTAGGTACATTCAAAACAGGGCTTTTTTCCAGCCGGAACTCACCAGAACTCAGTTCTGGCACCTCTCAAGTGGGAGACATTGCCAATATAAGAGAACAAGGGAGTTCTACCACCTCTTTTCTAGAAGAATAGCACTGGTTCTAAGCCTAGAACAAGCTAAGCAGTTGGCTCCTTACCTCTCCTTTCCAGTGAGCCAGTGTGGTGTAGTGGTTAAGAGCGGTAGTCTTGTAATCTGGTGAACCGGGTTCGCGTCTCCGCTCCTCCACATGCAGCTGCTGGGTGACCTTGGGCCAGTCACACTTCTTTGAAGTCTCTCAGCCCCACTCACCTCGCAGAGTATTTGTTGTGGGGGAGGAAGGGAAAGGAGAATGTTAGCCGCTTTGAGGCTCCTTAAAGGGAGTGAAAGGTGGGATATCAAATCCAAACTCTTCTTCTTCTTCTTCTCTTGCCCTGACCTAGCCACTGTGATCCACGTGACGGTCACCTCCAGGCTGGATTATTGTAACTCGCTCTACGTGGGGCTGCCCTTGAGACTGACCCAGAAACTCCAGCGGGTGCAGAATGCTGCAGCGAGACTCCTTACTGTGAGATCACATTCACCCGGTGCTATACCAGCTGCACTGGCTCCCGGTGGAGTACAGGATCAGGTTCAATGTGCTGGTTTTAACCTTTAAAGCTCTACACGGCCTAGGACCCTCGTACCTACGGGACCGCCTCTCCTGGTATGTCCCACAGAGGAACTTACAATCTTCAAACAAAAACATCTTGGAGGTCCCAGGCCACAGAGAGGTTAGGCTGGCCTCAACCAGAGCCAAGGCTTTCTCGGCTATGGCTCTGATCTGGTGGAACACTTTGCCGCAAGAGACTAGGGCCCTGCGGGACTTGACATCTTTCCACAGGGCCTGCAAAACAGAGCTGTTCCACCAAGCCTTTGGCCAGGGCACAGCCTGACTCCCTCCTTTGGCAATCCTCACAGAACTCTAGCCCAATGGTTGCCATCAATTTGATTTGAATTAATTTTATAATGAAATGATTTTAGAATGTTGTATTATTTTATTGTTGTTAGCTGCCCTGAGCCCGGCTTTAGCTGGGGAGAGCAGAATACAAATAAAAAATTATTATTATTATTATTATTATTATTATTATTTATGTAATCCTCCCAAAAATGCATATATTAAAGTGGGAATGGTCATTCATTGCCCAAACACTGGGTGATAATTCACAGAAGAAAATGTGATTGATTCTTAAAGATACATAACACAGAGAGCTGCATTAAATAGAAGTCAAGCTTATTATATCTGTAAATAAATAGAAGCTGTGACTAAATTATATGACTCTGGAAATGATGGGTGTGAAAAATCATTCTTACCCTGGATGAATGCCTGTCTTCAGTGAACTGAGCTATAGGTGGATATGCCTTTAATCCATCTGTTGGGGATGTAAAAGGCAAAATAAGAGGCAATGCTGTGTTTGTATAGAAAGAGAAAGTGTGTGAGAGAGAGGGAGCACGCTTGTACTTAATGCTTTTAAAACAAAACAAAACCACAAGTTAAAATAGAAGCATCTGCGATATGAGACTGAGGTGATATAGCTACAGGTATTCCTGGAGGGAATTCCTGGAGGAACATAGGTGGCGCTGTGGGTTAAACCACAGCAGTGGCGTAGCGTGGGTTGTCAGCACCCGGGGCAAGGCAAGTAATTTGCGCCCCCTAACCCGTGGATTTGCGCCCCCTAACCCTAACCCCCAGATGTTGCACCCAGTGCGGCCAGCCCCCCCTGCACCCCCCATGCTGAACCACAGAGCCTAGGACTTGCCAATGAGAAGGTTGGCGGTTCGAATCCCCACAACGGGGTGAGCTCCACGTTGCTCGGTCCCTGCTCCTGCCAACCTAACAGTTCGAAAGCACGTCAAAGTGCAAGTAGATAAATAGGTACCGCTCTGGCATGAAGGTAAGCAGCGTTTCCGTGTGCTGCTCTGGTTCACCAGAAGTGGCTTAGTCATGCTGGCCACATGACCCAGAAGCTGTACGCCGGCTCCCTCAGCCAATAAAGCAAGATGAACGCCGCAACCCCAGAGTCGGTCACAACTGGACCTAATGGTCAGGGGTCCCCTTACCTTTATTCCTGGAGGAAATTGATTATTTAGACCTATTCTAATCTAGGTTCAGACCCAATTTCAGGACTGGACCTTCGTTGGTCACCCTGATGGATGACCTTTACCAGGAGAGGGCCATGGGGATTGCAATTCTGTTGCTCTTATTGACTTTTGATATCTTGAACCATGGTATCCTCCTGGACCATCTACAGGAGATGACGACTGGGGACCCTGTTCTGCAGTAGTTCGAGTCTTAGCTTCCAAAAGGAAGCACTGGAAGAGTTCTTCTCAGTCACTTGGCTTTTGAACTATGGGTTGCTGCAGGGCACTATACTGTGTCTGATGCTCTTTACGATCTACATGAAGTCGTTGGGAGCTGACATTAGGAGTTTTGGAGCAAGGTGTCATCAGTATGCTGATGATGCCCAACTCTATTTCTCTGTAACATCTGAATCGGGAATGGCTGAGCAGGCCTTGCATCTGTCTGGATGCAGTGTTGGACTGGATGAGACTGAGTCTGAACCCTGGGAAGATGGAGGGTCTGTGGGTGAATGATTCCCACGTCCAGAAAGTTGGTAAGCAACCTGCCGTTGATGGGGTCACAATCTCCCTGAAGGAGCAAATTTGGGAGCTTTCCTAGATAAAGCTCTGTCACTGGAGGTACTGATGTCTTTGGTGGCTGGGAACGTCTTCTTCAAACTTCACTTGGTAGGACAGCTAAGGCAATTCCTGAATTGGGATAGCTTGGCTACAGTTGTGTACACAGACCCACTATCTGCACTCTCTGGTAACAATCGGAGACATTTTTGTGCTGACAGTCTTGCTCAGTTGTATCCAGGCAAATAATACTCAAAATATACCCATGGAAATCAACTGACAAGTTTGGCCACAATTCTAGACCTACTTACCTAGGAGTAAGCCCATTGGCCTCAACAGAAATTCTGAGTAGGCATGTATCAGATTGCAAATTAGTAATGACTAACTTAAATACATTGATTTCAATGGGTCTATTCAGAGTATCACTTGGTCAGAAATAAACCAATCTCTTTTTAAAAACAACAACTCATAAAGTATGGGATTATTGCAGACACATTGTTTGCTGTCATTGAGTCAGCGCCAACATTTCACATTGATCTTGTCTTCTTGGTTCAACGATTTGTTATATTCCTCTGCTGTGTTATGTTTTTACTTGACCTTTTTCAAATTAATGGCATTCTGAAAGATACCCTGGTGAGGACTCAGATTACTGAAAACGAGCTTTTGGCAACAATCAGTTTATTAGTCAAAAATGTTTTGGCAAATAGAGATTTAGCTGATTAAAATTTCAGAATTACAGATCACAATTGTACTATAGCAGATCATCACTTAATTAAATCATGAAAGGCTTCCCAAGTAATGGGCAGAAATTAGAGTTTGTGTTGCCTAGAGAAAGTTACCCATCTCTCAAATGTGGAATTATCTTTAAATGTAGCCGTTCTAGGTGATTACAGTAATCATTCTGTCAATAGCTCACATCATTAAGAAGCTGAAAACCATTTAATGTTTTCTTCTAGCTATGTAGCGCTCACTGTTCACTACCTTTATTATATACAAATTCTAAATTGTGCCCATTTATAAAACTGAGTGCAAATTGTTTTAAGTCAGAAAAATTCAGAAGCAAGTTAATTCAACTAAATGAGTCAAATCAAATTACGCAATTCCGTGCTGTATTGAACAACTTGCATGCTGCTGCTTGCAGCTTGCTTTTTCCTAATCAACTTATTATTTGAGATATAGAGGTCATTAAAAAACTTGGGAGCACTTGAAACCCTTTGATTACCCTAATGAAGCAAACAGCCCATACAGAAATCATAGCTGACTATCCTTTCTTCGGCAGTTTATGGTGGTGTGGTAAATACTGGTAGACTTGCACAATAATTGGCTGTGAATCAATTGGTGGAGCCTTGCTTTTGAAGTATGTGATCTGATCAATAATGACTCATGTATGCGCCTGTCCTATAGTAAAGAACCTGTTGTTTTTTAAAATATATATATATATATGTTGAACAATGCTTTGTGAGCTTTGCAGGACTTAATGCTTCAATTGCCTTTATTGAATTTGCTTTTTAAAGCATTTTTGGGTTTAATAGTGATGGCATGCAAAGTATAGTACACTTAGTGGTTTGCAGCATTTTAGAGGGGATTAAATGAAGCACATAACAAGCTGTCAATGTGGTTACAAGGAACTGGACATTATGCTGTCATTTTTAGATCCGTTGACCAGCCCTAAATTTGAGAATTGTCTTATGCAATGGAGTTGTCCTAGCTGTCAGAATGTCAGAATGCCAACAATTTCTGAGACATCTTCCCAGGGGGATTTGTAAATTATGAGTAAAATCAAACACTTACAGCTAAAATATGAGATTACACAGATATAGTCCATCATAGATTACATGGCTGGAAGTGAACAGTTGCCTGCAGAATTTCACAAAGAGAAAACAAGTATATAGAATTAGGTGTGTGTGTGTGTGTGTGTGTGTGTGTGTGTGTGTGTATGCTTTCAAGTGATTGTGTGTCAATGCCCCCAAGCCAGCCCCCGTTAGAATAAAAATTCACACTGCCACAGAATTTTGGTTTAATGTGAATGGCCAAAAATTCAGGCCACAACTTTATTGATTACTGCAAATGTGAGTGGTATTGGCTTAGGCATTGGCAAAGGACTTTATTGGACTCTTGCCCTGTGTTCAGGAAGTCAGTAAGGGTTAACCACCAAAAGAGGAAGCCATATCGGGGGAATCTGCCTGTAGCTCTCCTCGGTGTTCCCAGAGGCCTGTCATGGCCCTAGCTCCTCAACCTCATTGAAGAAGGTAACCATGGTTACCCAGGCCTCATTGCTGGTTGCGGAGCCTCCCACCATAACAGTTTCAGGGCCCCAGAAATGTAAGTCTGCCATTGCAGTTTACACTAGACAATAGGATTCAAAAAGTCAAGTTTCAATAGGCTAGGCTTTTTGATGTTGTATTGGCTCTCATTGGTTTGTAGCTGTTGACCAACGGACGGCAGAGATGAAGGCAACTCAAAGTCATTGGTCATTGGGTCCTACCTGAAACTGTGTAAAAGGTCATCATAGCATTATTCAGGATCAGCAGAAGCAATGTAGTCAAAGAGCCAATAAATCTAAAATTGATAAGTCTAAAATTGATTAAGAGGTCTGTAATGCCTGCTTCATATTTGATGGAAGCACCATTAGCCCCAGAGATTCACATTTCTGAGCTAGGAAACTTGGTGATGTCACTATTTTTTATTATTCGTTGAAGTCTAAGTCAAGCAGATATTTGATGGAAACATAAGCTTGTCTCACATCTTCCAAACATGAAGCATGTGGTGTATATATCTTGAATGGTCTAGAAGGTAAAAGTATGCACCCGTATTTCTGTCCAATATTCCAGTCATATGTCTGCCTGTTTACCTCTCTGCGTGCTGTGATTCTGATGTTAATTTCCTGTGCTGACCACATTAATCTGTCATATGATATAATCGCCAACAGCCATTGCACCATAACAGGTCACCCCCCTTGCAGAATATAAGATTACTAAGAATTCACTATAAAAGGCACATCTGGGAAGATGAAAGTATTTTTTTTAAAAAAAAACCTCTATTGATTATTTTATTCAGTGTTAATGTGTCATCCTAGATCATTGCTAGAACTTTACCATTAGGGAAAATGAGAGAAGAAAATGCTTTCATATTATTTCTACTGTGTGACCATTTAATCAATTCCTTCTCTAAATTAGCTGCTTGACTTCAAACAAGCACCCCAGGATCAGTAGCAGTATATGAAATTCAATGTCTTCCTTAGATTAAACAGTAAAGGAAGAGAAAAGCCAACACTTTGCACAAATGATGATTTGTTTATTTATTAGTCTAATAAAGAAGGCTGATTGCCGAAGAATTGAAGCTTTTGAATTATGGTGCTGGAGGAGACTCTTGAGAGTCCCACGGACTGCAAGAAGATCAAACCTCTCCATTCTGAAGGAAATCAGCCCGGAGTGCTCACTGGAAGGACAGATCCTGAAGCTGAGGCTCCAATACTTTGGCCACCTCATGAGAAGAGAAGACTCCCTGAAAAAGACCCTGATGTTGGGAAAGATGGAGGGCACAAGGAGAAGGGGATGACAGAGGACGAGATGGTTGGACAGTGTTCTTGAAGCCACTAACATGAGTTTGACCAAACTGCAGGAGGCAGTGGAAGACAGGAGTGCCTGGCATGCTCTGGTCCATGGGGTCACGAAGAGTCAGACACAACTAAATGACTAAACAACAAAATAGCTGCTTGCCGTTTTAGATATAATTGCTTTCCTGGAAGAGGGAGTGCTGTTGCTTACCAGAATGAGGCAGTGGGGGGGGGGGAGCAAGGAGGTGGGGAGGTTGGCATGGTGCAAATTCATCAGCAGAACCAATCTGGTAATCATGCTATATTTCCACTGTATCGTCCTCCTTGCCACTTAGCCCTCTCCCAGTAAGCATCAGTAAGCAACCGCATGCCAGGAGGGAAATATAGTGGCTCCACACCCCTGTTAGGCATCAGAGAATCCAACCCCCACAGGTTGCCAGGAAGGGATAAGTTCTTACCAACAGCTTTTTGTTCAATATTCACAGAGAGAGGCTTAGAAATGCAGCCTCTTGGAATAATGGCATTGCTTTGAGTAAATCAAAACGCGGCAGCTAAAAAAGCCAATGCAATTCTGGGCTGCATCAATAGGAGTATAGCATCTAGATCAAGGGAAGTAATAGTGCCACTGTATTCTGCTCTGGTCAGACCTCACCTGGAGTACTGTGTCCAGTTCTGGGCACCACAGTTCAAGAAGGACACTGACAAACTGGAACGTGTCCAGAGGAGGGCAACCAAAATGGTCAAAGGCCTGGAAATGATGCCTTATGAGGAACGGCTAAGGGAGCTGGGCATGTTTAGCCTGGAGAAGAGGAGGTTAAGGGGTGATATGATAGCCATGTTCAAATATATAAAAGGATGTCACATAGAGGAGGGAGAAAGGTTGTTTTCTGCTGCTCCAGAGAAGCGGACACAGAGCAATGGATCCAAACTACAAGAAAGAAGATTCCACCTAAACATTAGGAAGAACTTCCTGACAGTAAGAGCTGATCGACAGTGGAATTTGCTGCCAAGGAGTGTGGTGGAGTCTCCTCCTTTGGAGGTCTTTAAGCAGAGGCTTGACATCCATATGTCAGGAGTGCTCTGATGGTGTTTCCTGCTTGGCAGGGGGTTGGACTCGATGGCCCTTGTGGTCTCTTCCAACTCTATGATTCTATGATTCTATGAAATCTCCAACCCCTTCTTTATTCATCAACAGCACCACCACCCTTACAGTTGGTGGTAAGGGACCAACTGTCTCTGAGTCCTTTGCTCTCCTACTTTTAAGGCTCGCCGGGTTCTGGGAGATGGTGGGCCTTGAATGCTTTCTAGTGGTAATGTTTCAGCCAGCTGCTCCGGCTCTGCCTCCTCCTCCTCCTCTCCCATTATTTCCCAGCTTTGCCCCTCATCTGCCTCTGAGCTGTGTCCTCCCTCAAACCCCTGTTGTAATTCTGAACTGTCTTCTTCTTCTCTGGAAGGGTCAGGCTGAGGAGGAGGTCTCCACCATTTCCTCCTCTGGCCAGTCCCTGACACCTGCCCAGCCAGCTACTTCTGCCCCCAGGTGAGTTAGGGCTACATCCCAAGTCAACATCTGACCACCTATTGGCTAAACTGGGTGCTCCAATGGGAGTTGGGGGTGATTCTTAATTTGAATCTAAACTGCTTCTGTCTATCTGTGGTGAATGATTTACATGGATCTCAAATGCTGATTACAGTGGTACCTCGGGTTACCTACGCTTCAGGTTACAGACTCCGCTAACCCAGAAATAGTACCTCAGTTTAAGAACTTTGCTTCAGGATGAGAACAGAAAACGTGCTCCGGTGGCACGGCAGCAGCAGGAGGCCCCATTAGCTAAAGTGGTGCTTCAGGTTAAGAACAGTTTCAGGTTAAGAACGGACCTCCGGAACGAATTAAGTACTTAACCCGAGGTACCACTGTATTAAGATGTGATGGAAGAATATGCACACCATAATTTTGCATTGCAACAATCCTGAAGTGACAATTCAATGTATATTTATATACAGTTACGTTAACTCTCAAATATGTTTTGTCTGAGCAAGACACTGAGAATCCTTTGATCAATATCTGCTAATGCCAAAGAGTTGGAGACCTACTTTCCCCTATTGTTTCAGTGTCAGTTTAAAATATCTTCCTAGTAAATCTCACAAAAAAGGATAAAGGATGCCAGAGGCCCCTCTCATTAACTATCCTGTCTTTGGCTTGTCCAAGCAACTTCCAGTATCAGAAATGTCAGCTCACGAAGGCGATTGGGAGCGCCAACATCGTGTGTGCAAAGTCGATGTCCTGACAGCACACAGATGGTGCCAGGACACTGGGAAGAGCAGGGGGTGGGGACAAACATGGCAGCTGCATAGCTTCAAACAGCTTTTTAAGTATTCTTAAATTTTTAAAAATGTTATAAATTGTATTTATATGTTTTTATGATTTTTTTTTTGGGGGGGGGTTATTTGGCTGTTTCTGTTACACCTTTATTATATATTTTGTGTTTTTATATTGTAATTTTATCTTGTGAACCGCCCTGAGTGAAAAGAAAAAAAGTAAAAGGTAAAGGTAAAAAACCCCTGGATGGTTAAGTCCAGTCAAATTCGACTATGGGGTATGGTGCTTTCAGGCTGAGGGAGCCGGCGTTTGTCAGCAGACAGTTTTTTGGGTAGTGTGGCCAACATGACTAAACTGCTTCTGGCGCAACGGAACACCATGACAGAAACCAGAGCGCATGGAAATGCCATTTACCTTCCTGTTGCAGAGTCACCTATTTATCTACTTGAACTGGTGTGCTTTCGGACTGCTAGGTTGGCAGGAGCTGGGACAGAGCAATGGGAGCTCACTCCATCACAGGTATTTGAACCGCTGATCTTCTGATCAGCAAGCCCAAGAGACTCAGGGGTTTAGACCACAGCGCCACCCGCATCCCATTATATATGGCTGTGATGGCCTGGGATTCAGACTCGGAGGCTGAATCTGAGGAATCTCAGCCTGCACAGGAGTCCCCGCCTCCAGAACCAGCTGAGCCGGGGCTGTGGCTTGAGCCTGAAGGGTCCTCACCTGTGCTGGATCCTCAGGTGCAGGCACCAGCTGAGTCTGCTCTGGATCCTGAAATGATGGAGGACCCATTGCCCGCAGGTGCTCCACTCTCAGCCCCGTCAGGGGAAGCTGAGGTTGCCTCTGGGTCTGGTAACCCTCCAGCCTCTCCTGAGCTGCAGAGGCTCAGGGGAGAGAGGCGGAGAGAACTAAGTTTTCACAGGAGGAGTGCTCACCTCCAGGCCAGGAGAGGCGAGTCACCTGTGGACCGGGGTCACCCTATGCCTCGGGGCAGATCAAAGCCAGCCAGCCCCAGTCCCAGGTTGCGGTAGCAACATTGTTGGTAGCCTGTTCCTGCCTGTACCCTGTCCTGCTCTTCTGCCAAAGTTCCTGACCTCATCCGACTGCCTGCCTTGGACCCCGCTACAGCTTTGACGGACAGCCTCCATACCGCACCCTAGACCTCGGACTGGACTCAGACCACGCCACACGGTTAACCCTCGGGACCAGCACAGTGGGTCAGCAGCTTCTCCTGCTGCTGGCACCATCATCAGGGGGAGACTGCTTCAACCCTTTACCTTCATGCTTTTTGGACATTTAGGGGGCCCCACTCCAAATATATTTTGCCCCCCAGGAGATGGTGTCAGCACCCAGTATTCTCAACTAGTAAAGATTTCCACACCAAATGCTCAGAAACCAGGGGCCTAGTTTTGTGGCTAAAACAACAACTGGATTTTATTTTATTTTTTATTTGCTGCCAGTGGCATGCATTGACCAATTGTGGGAACTGGTCTCTCAAGTAGAGAGAAAAAGGGGGATTTATTTAAGTATGGGGAAAGATTCTAAAATACAAAGCAGAAATGGGACCTGAATAGTTGAAATGATTGCAGCCTCTGCCACTGCCACTTTTACTCATTGTCACTTTGATTTGCCATATAAATCAAAGATGTCCATATCAAGCTTTGAAGAAAAAATACACCACATCCCTAAGTGGTGTATTCATGTACTCAATGCATAGCTGCACGCCAGCCAAAACTAAAGATAAGATTGACACACAACGGTCAGAGGCAAAATCCGATTTCCCCGGTAACAAATACACTTTTTGTTGCTTTCTTATTTTCTTTAACCATACATCTCATTTATGTGGCTATGTTTTCTCTGAAGTTCCTGAGCCACACACGAGCAGACTGTGCAAACATTTAGAAAGGAAAAAAACAAAGAATTGTGTAGCTTTGCAACTAACAAATTAGTTGGTAGTAAAGGTACAGAAGCACAAATTCATGCTTCAGAGACTACAACACATCTGTATGTGTTTGAGTGTGTTAATGTGTACATGTACACATACCGACATAAGAAGTACAGCCAAAAGTAAATAAATGAGTAAATAAGAAAGTTAGGCCAAATGAGGCAAGGAACAGCAGACAGGTGTGTCCTACAGGTTATGCAGATTACAATAACAAGGTAATAAGCAGGGCTTCTTTTCTGCCGAAACTCACCAAAACTCAATTCTGGCACCTCTCAGGTGGGTACTATTGCCATTCTAAGAGAACGAAGGAAGTGTTCATGGTGAGTTCTGGTACCTCTTTTTCTAGAAAATAGCACCTATATTAAGATACACCATAGTGCATGTCATCCACACTTGGCACAGCAATGTGAATACTGTAAAGAAGGATAGTAGCTCTCTTGAGGGACATTTTGGAGCAGATTTTGGGCAGCCTGTGGTGGGCTACAGGGGAGAGGAGAAAAGGTTGAAGTGCTGTTGTGGAAGTGGAAGTCCTCTCACACAATGTTGCATTCTACCCTATATTCTTTTAACACTGTTACTGTTCGGCTACTTCGCTCCCCTTACCCCACCCATTTTTAAATTGTTTGTAATACCTTGTACTAGTTCAACGGTATCCTTTGTATAGCCCTTTCTATAAACTTTTTGATGAAAGCCAGCAATAAAGATGATGGCGCTTAAATTTATTTCTAATGAGTGATTACAACTGTAATCACAATATATCAGAGTTAACAATCATAACTGAATAGTGTGAGGCTAAAGAAAATTTTAAAAATAGCAAAATAACCAGTAATTGTCATTATATAACTCCAGCATAATTTGAGTAATTAAGAGCATTCAGCACAGGGACACTTTGCCTACAGCTTTTTATATTATCTCTATTTAAGCTTTGATGCTATATACACAGTGGGACTTACTTTTGAGTAAATAAATATAGGATTGCATTGCACTTCCTCCTTATGTTTTTTTTTTCAGTCAAGCTGTGATATGTTTCTTTCTGCTGATCAGTTTAACCCTTATGCAGAAGAAGAAGAAGAAGAAGAAGAAGAAGAAGAGGAGGAGGAGGAGGAGTTTGGATTTGATATCCCGCTTTATCACTACCCTAAGGAGTCTCAAAGCGGCTAACATTCTCCTTTCCCTTCCTCCACCACGACAAACACTCTGTGAGGTGAGTGAGGCTGAGAAACTTCAAAGAAGTGTGACTAGCCCAAGGTCACCCAGCAGCTGCATGTGGAGGAGTGGAGACACGAACCCGGTTCCCCAGATTACAAGTCTATCGCTCTTAACCACTACACCACACTGGCTCTCAGGAACAGTAGGTAGTTCATGCTGAAGACTAAAATACATTATCAGACTATGAACATGAGAGAATATTACTACTACTACTACTACTACTACCACTACTACCCCACCTATCTACTGGGTTGCTGTAGCCAATCTGGGCAGATTCCAGCATATACAGAAACAGAATAAAACATCAAACATTAAAAACTTCCCTATATAGGGCTGCCTTCAGATGTCTTCTAAAAGTCGTATAGTTGTTTATCACATCAACATCTGATGGGAGGGTGTTCCACAGGGTGGGCGCCACTACTGAGAAGGCCCTTGGAACTGGACCTCAGTGTCTGGGCTGAAAGATGGGAGTGGAGATGCTCCTTCAGGTATACTGGACCAAAGCCATTTAGTGCTTTAAAGGTCAGCACCAACACTTTGAATGGTGCTTGGAAATGTACTGGGAGCCAATGTAGGTCTTTCAGGACCAGTGTTATGTGGTCTCGGCGGCCACTCCCAGTCACCAGTCTAGCTGCCATATTCTGGATTAGTTGCAGTGGGCACCACTACTGAGAAGGCCCTGTGTTAGGTTACCAGTAACTTCACTTCTCACCAGTGGCAGATTTACCTATAAGCTAAACAAGCTATACCTTAGGGCCCCACTTTCTTGTCCCCCCCCAAATATACTTCTTCTTAATTGTATTTCACTATCAATATACTTCTTAACTGTATTTCAGTTCAACAATTACTTTGATAAAATACATATTTTGTTATGTGCAAATGGTTTTACATACCTGTTAGGTCCATAAATTACCACGTAGCATATATTCAACACACGAAAAACAGTGACAATTTGTTGTTGACAAAGGACAGCTGGACATATAAAGGGCCCCATTACCTTCAGTAGCTTAGGGCCTTATCAAACCTAAATCTGGCTCTGCTTTTCACATACACATTTCCCGCTAATGTGCTATATTTTGGATGTTATTTCACTAATATGAGCACTTCCATGCACACTTTCCCCGACAAATGCATTTTGGCAGACATTTTGTTTGTTTGAAGAATTGCATTGCAAAATTCAGCAAAGTGGAAATAGTTGCGCTTTGATTTTGTATTGTACATACATACCCAACCAAACTTCTCATCCATTCTTACTTAAAGGACTTTGGTCATTGGTTACAGTCAGGAGTGCCAGCTTGGCCCTGTGACCATGGTTGCCTGGGGCCATGGGTACTATGCAGCATGCATGGCCCTGGCACCAAAATTTGTGAGTGCCCAGACCCTTCATGGGGAATTTTGTGAGTGCTTAGACACCCAGGGCCCAAGGGAGCTGCCACCTATGGTTACAGTGTAGAAATCCAAAGAAGTGCTTCTTTGTGAAGAAATATAATGTTGCCATTGTACGACATCCTTTTTGTCTTCCACAGGAAGCCCAAATTTAAGCCCTGTCCGAAAATATTGATCTATGAAATGTAGGGGCTCTTTGCATAGTTACTAAACCATATAGTGAACAATTCTATGTGGAGTATCTTATATGTATTTGCTGTGCTGCGCTGTGTATGTGTATTTTTCTGTGTATGTGTGTACGTGACAATTGTGTAGGCAGAGCCGATGGCCTCCATCTGGCCTCCATCAACATTTTAGCTCACAGTTGGGTGCCAATTGCATGAAAGGCACCCAACATGATTGTTCCCCAACCCAAGAGGGCAGAATATTCACACCAATTTGTCAGCAGCATAATGTCACTCCACAGGGAAGTGGTTCTCACTCTGCGGTTTCCATTTCATGTGTGAGGAATCTATTTAAACACAGTTATTACGGGGTTAGAGCGGCCAAGGAACATTTTTGCTCCTATTCATTCATAGATTAATTCCAGCCGATCTGTGTGAATCCAACAAAATAGAGAATACAGAAGATTTAACATGTTTAACTAACTGCTGCAAATGTTGGGGTTTCTGTCTGGCATACAGAGAAAGGCAATAATAACTGCTGTTGAAGTGCCCATTGAAGTACTTACCAGTAGTTTTAGATAATATGCATGTTATGTACACCAAATTTCCCTCCACACAAGTATGCTTAATGTCCTCTTACATACTTATTCATTACAATGGAACTTAAAACACAACTAGTTTTCCCTGGATTGCACTCTTCTCATCACTTCCTCATGTCATTATTGAAAATAGTATGAAGTACAGTATATCAGTTTTATGGCATTGTGGGTGTGTTATTAAGCTGTCAATAAAACCAGAGAGAAATAGTGGTTTCTACTAACTACCAGTTGATGTACTGTATAATAAGCCAATTTACATCTTACAGCTATATTCCTCATCTACCAGTAATCCAGACATGAAATGTTACAGGATACTCTAAGAAGTGGCAATTGACCCTTAATTTTAAAGTGTTTGTTTTTTATCTAAATCTCATCATTCTCAATCCATCATAGATTTTGGAGGGCCTAAGTTTATAGAGTTAAGTGCTCCAAATTTCCTTCTAGATTGTGACTTCCATGTTTAAATTTGGGGTGTGTGTGTGTGTGTTTTGCTACTCCCTAATTTGGGTAATCACTTTAAAATTAGCACATATTCAACACATCCAAATTACTAAAAGCAAAAAGAAAAATCTACTACTTAATGAATAGTTGTTCGTTCTTCTTGGTGCCATTTCCCTCAGTTTGCCACCACTGTCCACTGCCCCCCACTTACCTACATTGCTAGTATACTTGAACATAGGCGCTGAGTGGGGGGGGGGCAGGGGGCCAGGGATCCTCCAATATTTCAGATGAAAGGGCTGCCCCCCCCCCCGCTGCAGCTGTGCGTGATAAATTCACATGTGGTGAGGGGAAATTGCTGCGACGCCCTATCCAAGTTTGCTTTTCAGTAAAACAATTAGGTTCTGAATCCTGGCAGAAACATATAGAAATCTATATCTGACAGACAGTTCAGAAGAACAGCCAACTAAGGTATTAACTCAGCAGTAGAGAATGGGATTATCTGGAGCAGCAGAAAATCCGGGCGATTTAACAGCCTAACCAATTGCCATTTTAGTACCTTTCTTGCATCAGCCATCAGCAGATCGATACGACTGAGTGGAAGAGATAACAAACAAAGCTGAATCTAAATGTTTAGCTAAAACTGACCCCTTTTCTTTTGACTGAAGTCATGTTGATGTGATGCTTAAACATGGGACTGAGCGCACACCTAAACCCTTCCCTCCCCCCCCCCCAATCCAGCACACTGTAACACAACAGGTCTTAGCACTTATTTGCAAGGGCTGTTCTGAATATTTAGTTTTGCATTTGAAACGTAGATATGGAAGATAAGAGTATCAATAGCCATAATAGCTATGCCCTGCTTCCACAGTCAGGGGCAGCATGCTTCTGAATACCAGTTGCTGGAAGCCAGGCGAAGAGAGACTGCTTTTGTGCTCGGGTTCTACTCGCCAGTCCCTCCACAGGCATCTGGATGTCAGACAAGATGGGTCATTTGCCTGATCTCGTAGGCTCTTATATCCATAGGTTCTTACTTCCTTTCACGGCAGAATTTTTTGGGAACGGAATATTATTTATTTATTTTTCGCTCCATAAGATGCACCTGACCATAAGACGCACCTAGTTTTTAGAGGAGGAAAATAAGAAAAAAAATATATTCTAAATGAAACAGTGGATGTATGATATTTGTGGCTCGTGCTGTGGCCACAGACATGTGATTTGACGGTGAGTTTGGGGTAGCCCAATGCAAAAATCCCGAGAATCCATGTGGATCTGTGCTTTGTAACCACGTTTTTGTGCCACTGCAGCCCCACAAAACAGTGGATGCATTTTTTATTTTTATTTTTGGTGCAGGCTGTATTCATGGACATGCTATGTGATCTGATGGTGAATTTGGGGTGACCCAATGCAAAAATCCTGAGGATCCATGGGCTTTTACCTCCCCCCTCCCAGGCAGCCTCCTTTATTGCTAACATCCCTTATCTCACTTCTGATCGCTTGCCGATCAGCGGCTTTGTTTCAACACCCACGTCTCTCTTTAAAAAAAAAAAAAAGCATGATCTGCTTTTTTGCCCCTGGGCAATTTGGCTCCAGGGACCACACATTCGCTCCATAAGACGCACAGACATTTCCCCTTACTTTTTAGGAAGAAAAAAGTGCAGCTTATGGAGCAAAAAATATGGTAACTGCTCCACAAATCCTGTTTCTTCATGCTGTAAGAACATTGGGTTCTAGGTAACTATAATGCCACCTATTCCAGATCTGAAATATCGCAGTAAATGAGTAACTGAAACTCTTTAAAAATAGCATACAGCTATAATATACAGTAATACCTCTGGTTATGAACCGTCCTCCTTGTGAACGCTTCGTGTTATGAGTTCCGCTAACCCAGAAGCAGGTGCTCCTGGTTGTGAACTTTGCCCTGAGATGCAAGCAGAAGTCGTGTGCCAGAGGCACACGCAGCAGGAGACCCCATTAGCGAAAGCACGCCTCATGTTAAGAATGGTTTCAGGATAAGAACGGACCTCAAGAACGAATTAAGTTCTCTTGTTGGGAATACTGGATAATGAAATTAGTAAAAAAGATGTGAAATTAGTTTTGTATGCAGTAACAGCAGCCAGAATTTTGCTGGCACAGAAATGGAAACAGGAAGAGATGCCCACAAAAGAAGAATGGAGGATGAAACTGATGGAATACACAGAAATGGACAGATTGACGGGGAGAATTAGGAACCAATGTGACCAGAGATTCTCCGAGGACTGGAAGAAATTTACAGAGCATATCAAAAATTTCTGTGATGGGCAAATAACGTTCGTTGGCTTTCAAGAAGCTCTGTGAAATTACTGTTAGAAATATTGTTTTAAAAATATGATGTAATTAAGAGTATTTGAGTGCAATATAATATTGGGAAATGTGAGACGAGGATAAAAAATAAACGGAAAATTATCAGACAAGCTGAGGGAAGTTCTGGAAAAAAGGGTTTAAGTTAAAAATGGATGTATAATTTTGTAAAACTGTTTTTTTATGGAAAATCTAATAAAAAATATTTATTAAAAAAAAGAATGAATTAAGTTCGTAACCAAAGGTACCACTGTACAGAATATAAGTTAAGAAGCTTAATATAATAATCAGAAAAATATCATATTTAGACAGGGATGCAGAACCTGTCACCTTTCAGATCCTGCTGAACTACAACTCCCATCATCCCTAACCATTGGCCATTTTGGCTGGGGTCGATAGAAGTTTGACTCCTGGAGGGTCACAATTTCCCCCTCCTCATACTAAGGAAATGGTCCATGATGCAACCTAAATTTTCTAGATCAGGGTTTTCAAACACTGGCCTGGGAAATCCTGGGGTCCCTTCTCAAGACTGAGTCAATGAGAAGATGAGTAATGATGGACATGTTTTCCTGGAAGACATGGCATTTCCCAAGAATCTTTGGTCTTCTCTAGTGTAGGGATGAGTCAATCAATCTATTCCCAGTCCATGTCCCTTGGTTCATTTGTAAACTGTTGTATCCTGTTTCTTAATTTTTAAAATAATTCTTGCACGCACACACTGCCTTTAAATATGTATTTAAAAATGTGTTTTCACTCAAAATGCACTTTGAGCTGAGAACGACATAAGAATATTCAGGAAGTGCAAATGCTTATGGAAACTGAGCTCCAATTTATGCATTGTTCCAAGAGGGACAGATGAGGTCAGCTTGTAGCTGAACTCCTCAAGCCTCGGTACTATAAGCTGCACCCTAATTTCACAAGAGGACAAGGTGATATGCAATAGTCCTGGCCAATGCCCTGTTTTAAATGAGTGTTCACCCAAGAATGAAATGCATCCATTACAGAATACTGTCAACTGCTAAATAACTGCTGTAGTTTGTGTGTCCAAAAAGCTAAACTTGGTAGCCTTGTCTTCTCCATGCCCATCTGTAATATGAGAGGAAAAGTTTAAGTCAGGGGTGGGAAATTTTCCAGGGACACATTCCCTTCTGGACAATGCTTCCAGGGGCTTAATGCCAGTGATGGGCAGGGTCAGAGGCAAATGTGGTCAGAGCAATGAGCCCTGTTCCATGCCCAATAAGTACGAGACGCCTTTGCTGGCAGCTCTGTAGCTCCAAAATGGCAGCAAAATACTGGGCAAGGTTTTCCCCAGTATCTTCTCTGTGTGGTGGGTTCATGGGGAAAAGCTGTTCCATGAGCCCTTGCTGCAGAGAGGAGGGGAAAGCCTATATAAGGCTGCTTATATAGAGATAAGAGTTCGGGAATCCAACCATATTTACAGGATTTATTGGTTTCTTTCTGCTATTTACATGCTCTGAGAGTACATCTGCATCATGGAGTGTCAGTTGCAGAGACTGGCGATGCTTTCGCTTTCTTCCAGCATAACCACTTCCTGAACCCTCCCCCTTTCTTTCCTCTGTCACGAGAGTGGCTGGGCCCCAGAAGCTGCTCCCCCTTCTCTGATTCATTGCTTCCTGACAGCCATTCGGCACCCTCATCCTCCGAGGAAGTACAACTGCTAAGTATCGGAGGCTTATCTCTATAGGTCCCCATTCTCTCACCCTTCTCTGCCTCCAGTTCCCTGACAATAGTACTTTCCACACTGTCCCTGTCTCCTTCATCTAGGCAATAATAAGCATTATGAGGCTTGATAATGAGCCTTGTCCAACGAGGCCTTACAAATAGCGGAGGAGAGAAGGCAAGCAAAATGCGAGGGAGATAGTGAAAGATACAGGAAATTGAATGCAGATTTCCAAAGAACAGCAAGGAGAGACAAGAAGGCCTTCTTAAACGAGCAATGCAAAGAAATAGAGGAAAGCAACAGAATGGGAAGAACCAGAGATCTGTTCAAGAAAATCGGAAATATGGAAGGAACATTTCGTACAAAGATTACCATAATAAAGGACAAAAGTGGTAAAGATCTAACTGAAGCAGAAGACATCAAGAAGAGGTGGCAAGAATACACAGAGGAATTATACCAGAAAGATATGGATGTCTCATACACCCCAGGTAGTGTGGTTGCTGACCTTGAGCCAGACATCCTGGAGAGTGAAGTCAAATGGGCCTTAGAAAGCACTGCAAATAACAAGGCCAGTGGAAGTGATGGTATTCCAGCTGAACTGTTTAAAATTTTAAAAGATGATGCTGTTAAGGTGCTACACTCAATATGCCAGCAAGTTTGGAAAACTCAGCAGTGGCCAGAGGATTGGAGAAGATCAGTCTACATTCCAATCCCAAAGAAAGGCAGTGCCAAAGAATGCTCCAACTACCGCACAATTTCACTCATTTCACATGCTAGCAAGGTTATGCTTAAAATTCTACAAGGAAGGCTCAAGCAGTATGTGGACCGAGAACTCCCAGAAGTGCAAGCTGGATTTAGAAGAGGCAGAGGAACCAGAGACCAAATTGCAAACATGCGCTGGATTATGGAGAAAGCCAGAGAGTTCCAGAAAGACATCTACTTCTGCTTCATTGACTATGCAAAAGCCTTTGACTGTGTTGACCACAGCAAACTATGGCAAGTTCTTAAAGAAATGGGAGTGCCTGATCACCTCATCTCTCTCCTGCGAAATCTCTATGTGGGACAAGAAGCTACAGTTAGAACTGGATATGGAACAACTGATTGGTTCCAAATTGGGAAAGGATTACGGCAAGGCTGTATATTGTCTCCCTGCTTATTTAACTTATATGCAGAATTCATCATGCGAAAGGCTGGGCTGGATGAATCCCAAGCCGGAATTAAGATTGCCGAAAGAAATATCAACAACCTCAGATATGCAGATGACACAACCTTGATGGCAGAAAGTGAAGAGGAATTAAAGAACCTTTTAATGAAGGTGAAAGAGGAGAGCGCAAAATATGGTCTGAAGCTCAACATCAAAAAAACGAAGATCATGGCCACTGGGCCCATCACCTCCTGGCAAATAGATGGGGAAGAAATGGAGGCAGTGAGAGATTTTACTTTCTTGGGCTCCATGATCAGTGCAGATGGTGACAGCAGTCACGAAATTAAAAGACGCCTGCTCCTTGGGAGAAAGGCGATGGCAAACCTAGACAACATCTTAAAAAGCAGAGACATCACCTTGCCAACAAAGGTCCGTATAGTAAAAGCCATGGTTTTCCCAGTAGTGATGTATGGAAGTGAGAGCTGGACCATAAAGAAGGCTGATCGCCGAAGAATTGATGCTTTTGAATTATGGTGCTGGAGGAGACTCTTGAGAGTCCCATGGACTGCAAGAAGATCAAACCTCTCCATTCTGAAGGAAATCAGCCCTGAGTGCTCACTGGAAGGACAGATCGTGAAGCTGAGGCTCCAATACTTTGGCCACCTCATGAGAAGAGAGGACTCCCTGGAAAAGACCCTGATGTTGGGAAAGATGGAGGGCACAAGGAGAAGGGGACGACAGAGAATGAGATGGTTGGATGGTGTTCTTGAAGCTACTAGCATGAGTTTGATCAAACTGCGGGAGGCAGTGGAGGACAGAAGTGCCTGGCGTGCTCTGGTCCATGGGGTCACGAAGAGTCGGACACGACTAAACGACTAAACAACAACAATGAGGCTTGAAGGACGCCTTCCATCCAAACAAAAACATTCAAGGATCAGGCAAAGCAGGGCTGGGGAAGGGTGTGGCTCAGGAGGATGTGTGACCTGGGGGAAGTCATGAGGCCCACATAGAGAAGATCGCATTTAGTCTCATTGGCCTTTGGTTCTCCATCCCTGGTTAAAGTCATCTAGCACTATCTTTGCATACACAAAGGCTACAGCTGTGCTTATCTGCTAAAAAAGAAATGGCTGTCTTCTCATTTGCTATGGTAAGATAAAAATCTGGCTCCACCCAGACTCTATTTAGCTTTAAAGATGTTGGAATGGCTTCTTTATCTATGCTTATATACCCCATTTACCACAATCAATATAGCAATTTGTATTAATATAACTGATGGAGCTATAAAACCTATACCAGAAGATTTTTCTTTCCTGAAGGCAATGTAGCAGAATAATCTACTATAACTTCTGTTCTCCAAGTTTAGAGAAACAATTGATTATATTTTATATTATCTTTACATTATTATTTCCTCCCCACCCCAAAGCAATGTGAGGGGAAATGTTTCACTGTGGCTGAACTTTTCCCAGTATTTCAAGCAATGCCTGAACTTATAAGAACAATAGTATTCCTGGGATGTATCCTGTGGATCACCCATCTCCTCCTAGAATCACCTGTGGCCCTCGAGGGGTCTCTCTGCTCTTGTGGGTTTCCTGCAGTAGTAAGAATCGGAGCATGGAATGCTTCTGTAAGTAAGGAGATTGGTGCAACTGGGTTCTTGCCTGGAAGGAGAATATTCTGCTAGTGCAAAGCCACCGCTAGACATGATCCTTTCTGAACATTTATGACAATAAATATGCAAAAGTGACTTGGCGGATGGGGTGAAGCTGCTCTGTTGTTTCCCAGAGAGAGCTTGGAGGCAACAAGACCTTCAGTGCGATGCAAAGACACCAGCAGAGCCAATCCAGTGTTTCTGCTGGTACATTTGTACCTCCTCAACCCTCTCCCCTTTCCACCTGTTAGGAAGCTAACAGAGTGGCCCTGCCCCACCCAGCAAGATGCTTCTGTAAAATCATAATAATTAAGAATTGCTTATGCAGGTGGCGCTGTGGGTTAAACCACAGAGCCTAGGACTTGCCGATCAGAAGGCTGGCGGTTCGAATCCCCACGACAGGGTGAGCTCCCGTTGCTCGGTCCCAGCTCCTGCCAACCTAGCAGTTCGAAAGCACGTCAAAGTGCAAGTAGATAAATAGGGACCGCTCCAGCGGGGAGGTAAACGGCGTTTCCGGGTGCTGCTCTGGTTCGCCAGAAGCGGCTTAGTCATGCTGGCCACATGACCCGGAAGCTGTACGCCGGCTCCCTCGGCCAATAAAGTGAGATGAGCGCCGCAACCCCAGTGTCGGCCACGACTGGACCTAATGGTCAGGGGTCCCTTTACCTTTACCTTATCATGGGCAGGCTGGAGGTATATAAGATGGCCCGCCCAAAGTTTTGGGATCTTGACACTGTGTGAGATGGGTCTTAACAGGAAGGAGAGTATACATTGATTGAAATCTATCCCTCCAGATACCCACAAATGTGAGTTGAACAGAGTTTTAAAATCCCCTTCTTGGCAGCAAAACTAAAAGCTTAGGAATTAGGCTGTGAAACCTGATTTCAGCAAGTCCAGCTGTGAAGTAAGTTGCCTTCCCTCTTCTTAGGGCACTTCAGAAAGAATCAGGCAGCGAGCTGAGAAGTTTAAAAACAAGCCTTCCTCACTTTATTATCATGCGTTGATTCAAAGCAACGGTAGCAGTAAAAACTATGCAGGCAAAATTGTGGGATGGATTTGCAGGTGTCACCCCTAAACCCTAGAGAGAATTAAATGGTAGGATTTTGAGGATCTGGAGTATTGAAAGGAAGATGGAAGTCAGTGGGAAAGTACAGGTTCAGATTTCTTTCCAAGCCAGGGCTTCACCTGGGAAAGAAACAGGAGCATGCCAAAAGGGGTCGATGGCTCATTGGAGATGCTGCGAGAGATGTCTGGGACTCCAGGACTGCCCTGCTGTGGGGGACAAGCCCCTCTTGACAGGCCAACGCTGTCAGATGTGGACTCCCTCCACACAGAGGGAAAGGGCCAATAGGGAAACAAAGCATATTTCTTAGAGCTACGACAGTCTCTGCCATATCCCCATTCTCCAAAGGAACACGGACCCTGGGTGACTCCTCTCCCCCCCCCCGGCATCTTGCAGAGTGTAGAAGTGGCACCCAACTTTTGTAACAAGACTGGTATTTACATGATAACATGCGGAAGAGGCATGTCTGCATCCAGCGCGGGTCAAAGGACGAGAGAGGGGAACGTGAAGTGCAATATGCTCCCTTCTCTCCAGGAGAGCAGGGGAAAGGGCATCACAAAGAGCCTTCTCTGCCAGTTGTATTTCTAAGGTCCAAGTCCCTGACTCTCAGCAATGCAGGTCTATAGACTTACTGTATTTTTCGCCCTATAGGGCGCACCGGCCCATAGGGCGCACTTATTTTTTTGGGGAGGGGGGAATAAAAAAAAAAAATATCCCCCCGAGCCCCAAAGAGCAAAGGAGCCATGACAGGGAGCTTGCCGGGCTGGGGGGGGGGTAGCTTCCTGAAGCCTGGAGAGGGTTTTCAGCGAAAGCCTGCATTCGCCCCATAGGACGCACACACATTTCCCCTTCATTTTGGGAGGGGGGAAAGTGCATCCTATAGGGTGAAAAATACGGTACCTCCTTTTCATGCTGGGTGAGCCCTAAATGGATGGTGTGTACACAGCCTTTGGTTTCCAGGGAAAGGCGTCCGGCGGGCTTCAGCTTGCATGGGGCAGGAGCGTTGCGAGAATTATTTTGTATGATTTGTTTGCACCATTGCAGCATGTGACCCTTGACAAAGAGGTTCCTGCCCCGAGGGGCTTACAATCTTTAATCTGACACAGGGAGGGGACAGAGAAAGTTTGCGTTCCAGGGTAGATCCTGAGTCCTCCTGGGAGACATAATAAACCAGGGTCTGTGAGTTCAGGCTTTGGGATTCCCGGACATTTCCTATCTGTAACCTCTTCCTCTGTTTTTGCAATAGGGTAATTAAGGTGATTCTATTAGAATTCCCAAGGGGATGTCAAGCAGGGAGGGAGGGGGGAAGAGAGAGAGAGGAATTCTGGTGGAGGAAGCTTGGAAAGGGAGAGTGAATGTTGGTGGGGAGGCAGTTGAGAGTCGGTTGAGAGCAGTGGGTTCTAGAAGGGGGGCACTTGAAGCTGGGCTGGGCAGCTCTTCAGGATCACTAGTCCAGCAGTAGGACCACGTGTGCCCATCAGTGACCATGAAAAGGAACTCTGAAGGTAGGAGGAGCTCAAAGGCCCAGAGGAAATGAGTGGCGTAGAAATGTTGTTGTTGTTGTTGTTGTTGTCACCCATCACTGGTGCATGTGGCTTGGCTCCCTGGCTTGACTTGTCCACAGCTGTGGTCCCCAGATGATATTTTCTGTTGTGAATAACTGGTTGGTTACTTCGTCTGTTTCTTATTTTCCTTTCTTTCTTTCTTTCTTTTAAAAAGATATTTATTAAAGTTTTTAAAGTATAACAGTAAAAATGAAAAATAAAAAGAAACATACAAAATAAAAACAGTTAAAAAACACATTGATTCTCCATAACATATCTTCCTTACACTTATTTCCCCGGACCTCCTCGTACCTCCCTTTTTTGTATTCCACTTCAGTTTGTTAGTTCAGCAAATCCTTACCATTAAGCTTTTACCCTTTTGTAAACCTTTTTTCCTATCTCTTAAAGCATTACAGCTGGAAACCACTTAGTTTCTATCCAACATCCTTCTAGCATTCATTAATTTTACAATATTTCTGTAAATAGTCTTTAAATTTCTTCCAGTCTTGTTTTTTATTTTCCTTTCTGTCTCCCAGGTCCTAAGACAGGCAGCCCACAGCAGCTGCTGTGGCGCAGTGAAGAAGGGGAAGCCGCTCTGGAAGTTGTGATACGTTAATTCCATGGGGAATCCATTCCCCACATGTGCCAGGAGGTCGTGGCCCCAACCTGAGCAAAACAGGGCTGGGCTGGGGTGGAGCAGGCCTGTCTCGGGCCCCCCTTGCCCCCTCCTTCTGAGCCAGGGGTTGGGCCATCGTGCAGGGCTGTCTCAAGCATATGCGGCGCCGGGGTGCAAAGATCTGGGGGGTGGGAGTCCAACCCTTCACAGACTCATCAGGGCTGACCTTAAGGCAACTGGAACAATTAGGCCAAATTGGGCCCCGCGGGCTGCTCCTAAGGGGCCCCGCGCACCAGGGCAGTCTAGATGGATTTTATTTATATCTATAAGATTTTGCACTTCGGCTGTGAACTAGGGCCCTACAAAAAATAATAATAAAAAAAATCAAGTTGCGCCCCACTGCTTCAAATTGGGCCCCACTGGCTAGCCCTGAGTCCCATAGTTGGTGGGCCTGAGTTGCCCTGCCCTTGCATGAAGTCTTGGGTTTATAATTTTGGGAGAGGGGAGACTGCCCGCTGGGGAGCGGGCGGGTTGGCGAGGCCCCCTAGATTTAGAGGCCCTAGGCTTCAGCTTATTTAGCCTATACATAAATCCGGCACTGCTAGAGGGGTCATGAAAAAGGCACTTTCAAAACCAACACCACAAAGCAGGGAGAGAGGGAGGCAATAGATGAAATAAATGCATATGTGAAATTGCTTACGATGCAATTGGTCTTAACTTTATACTGATTTTCAGTACTTATCTGCCATTTTCACTTTGTTGCTTGCTGAATTTCAGATTATCGTCTCCTCTGAATGGTGTAGTTAGGCACACAGCTACTTGTATTATTATGAACTGGAAGGCATTTATCTTTCAAGGATATGTTTTTGTATTTCCATAGCTATTTTGGATAACGTGGCTGCAATTCTTCCGAACGGTTGCAGCCATATCCAGCCCAAGAGATGGCACACTTTTACAAAATGTAATGTTGTAGGGGTGGGTGGGTGGGTGGGCGAGGGAGGAAGGCAGCATGAAATGAAAGGAAAAGGTGAGAATGTTATAAGGCAATGTTCTGTTAAAACTGGGAGTTTTGTCCCTGAAATAAATGAAATGTCAGAAAATGGTGTTGAACTAGCCCTGAACAAACTGAAGTTGTTGATTTATAAGAGCACACGGTGTGTATAAACATAACCCAGACATTTATTTTACAGAGAGCAGGTAAATAACAACTTAACGTACAGGAAAACAGCATTTCGAGGGTGGAGGGACAAAATTATATATGTGGTATTGGATATAATTGACTGAGTGAAGTTCAGTACAGGTTTAGAAATCAAAAGAACGTTCTGATTAGCTAACAGTGCCAGCCTGCCACATGGTCAAAGCCAGTATGGTGTAGTGGTTAAGAGCGATAGACTCGTAATCTGGGGAAACGTGTTCGCATCTCCACTCCTCCACATGCAGCTGCTGGGTGACCTTGGACCAGTCACACTTCTCTGAAGTCTCTCAGCCCCACTCACCTCACAGAGTGTTTGTTGTGGGGGAGGAAGGGAAAGGAGAATGTTAGCCGCTTTGAGACTCCCTACGGTAGTGATAAAGCAGGATATCAAATTCAAACTCCTCCTCCTCTTCTTCTTCTCTAGGTGCATTACTAAGTTGCAATCCTTACATCAGAGATGCGGATCCTGCGACTTTCTGTCTGGCCCTCAGGAGTCTTCCCAGGCCACACTCCTCATCAGTTCTGCTCTGCTTGCTCTTCAGTTGCATTGGCCTGGCTGGAATGTGTCACAGAATCATAGAATCACAGGATTGTAGAGTTGGAAAGGAACACGAGGGTCATCTATTTCAACCTCCTCCAATGCAGAAATCTTTTGTGTGTGAAGAGCCCCAAAACCACCCCCAAAATAAAGACACAATCGACACAGATTTTTGTTTAAGGTTTTTGGCCACAACTTTATTGATTACAGCATGTGAGTGGTTGCTTAGGCATTGGTTCCAGACTACCTGAACCTGCACGGTGGCAGAAACAGGACTGACAGTGGGCACCACCATATGTCAGTAAGGAAAAGCATTCTGAGGGAGCGAGAAGCTGACTTCAATATCACAGCTCACCCCAGATGCTCCCAGGGGCTCTGGCGTGGCCCTAGCCCCTTGACAGGGTTCGGACAAAAGCAAGGCGAGCCCCTGGATTCCTTTAATGAATTCTCTAGCAGCAGCAATGGAGGGGCAGGCACAGCCAACCCCTCTGCAAAACATTGAACCCATGCCTAACCGCCAACCTTACAAAGTTGTGACGATTTGCTACACGGTAGGCAAAAACCAAGCGGCACCAGCCAATCAGCCAAATGGCAAAATTCCTACCGGGCCCCTGCTCCAAAAACAGATGACCCCTAGACATGTATAGCAAGGCCAAAGAACAACTCTAAATATAGGGAGAGGAGGGCGGGTGATCCGCTGCACGTCACAAGAAACAGAAAATCTCCAGCAATGTGCAGCAGCTTAAATAGTCTCTCGGCAGCCAATAGCCATCCCAACCAGCCAAATTTCTACCCCAGCAACTGAGGGCAACCAATGGGGCATTGTGGCTATCCAAACGGTCCTGCCCTACAACAGGAGGCAGTTTATGGTGATCTCACCGCAACACGTTCCCTCCCTGATGGAGGACACGATTTGCCCAACATGGGGCTCAAACGCTAACATTAACAGTCTCTCCTCCCCCCTACAATAAATTTTTATTGGTTTTCAACAATTTAACAAATTCAATTCAGTTTCAATACAGTATTTCCTTGACATTTTGGCTTCCCAGCCTTACTTCCATGATGTTTCTGTTCAAATCATTTATCTACTGCCTTAAATGCATCCCCCCATAACATATATCCTACATTACATTCCCCTATCATTCTCATTCTTGTGCTTATATCTCATGCCCTGCCTGTGATTTCATTGGACTATAGTATTTTCTCAAATAGTCCGAAAAGGGTTTCCACTCTTCCAAAAGAATTTCTTCTTTTAGGTTGCTTATTTTTGCCATCAATTTCACCATCTTCGTATAGTCCAATAGTTTTAAGTCCACTCCTCTTTTGGAACTTCTTCTTCTTTCCATTTCTGTGCATACTATGAATCCCAATTTGATGTGTCAACACACACTTGCACTGGAGATTAATGGCACAAGACTCTGGCAAGGTTTTTTTTGAGGGGGACGGCACCAGATTTTGCAATTTGAAATTAATGGAGCTGTTAAGTTTCTTACTGTGGATGGGGACAGCCCCAAAGCTGTGATTATCAAGGAAATGAATCGTGCCAGTTCTGCCATTCACATCCCACCCACCTCCCAATCCAAGTTGTTGTTGTTTTAATTCCTTTCCAAACAATTACAAAAGGCAGCATGATGTCCTGGAGGTTTAACAAATGCTGTAGGCCACTCTGCTGTGCTTTGAGAGAAAATATATATGGAAAGATTGTGCCAGGATTGTAGCTGGGAAGCCAAAGAAGCATCAGTGAGTGCCATAACAACGAAGGATAAATAAAGCAGAAGTTGCCAACACCCAGGAGAAAGAAATTGCTTTAGAGGCTGTTGTTTACTATGTCAGCAGGCAGAGATATCTCCTGGCTTCATCTGGAAGAGTTTGAATGTTATGGGTCCACAATTCTGGAACATGGGGCCACAGGGATGTAGGACAGAATCTAATTTTGCATCTGGCAAAGGAGCTTCCAAAGATGATGAAAAGGAGTTTTACAATATCTAGGACAGACAATTAAAGCAACAGCTGCAACCGTGAAGATTTATTTAGCCGGACCAGAGTTAAGAACACCCTGGGGTTTCTGTTGGCATTATAGTAGAATACTTCCTGAGATCTTGATAGTGGCCTGCCCTAGATGAACATTACTACTATCAAGTGCAAGATTTCTCAGGATGTTACGCAGACATACTATGGAAAGAGATTCAGAATGTGTCTCTTTCTGCTTTGAGGCATTGCAGAAAGGGTTCATGGGACTCTTGGTTTAAGACTTGGTTTCAGTAAATATTCTGCTAGCAGCTTCAGCGGAAGAGCTGGCTTCAGTAAAAATTCTGCTAGTGATCTGCAGCAGCCATCATTGCTTTTCATTGCAACAGCAAAATAATAATAGAAACCAGGGCCTACTGTACAGAAAAGGAAGAAGACATAGTTGGTTCTCCATGTGACCACATTTGGAGCACTGAGTGCACTTCTGGTCACCACAGCTCAAAAAATGGATATAGTAGAGCTGGCAGAGTTTCAGAAAATGGGAACCAAGGGTTGCGCTGTGGGTTAAACCACAGGACCTAGGACTTGCCGATCAGAAGGTTCGAATCCCCGCGATGGGGTGAGCTCCCATTGCTCAGTCGCTGCTCCTGCCAGCCTAGCAGTATGAAATCACATCAAAGTGCAAGTAGATAAATAGGTACCACTCTGGCGGGAAGGTAAACGGCGTTTCCGTGCGCTGCTCTGGTTCGCCAGAAGCGGCTTAGTCATGCTGGCCACAGGACCCAGAAGCTGTACGCCGGCTCCCTCAGCCAATAAAGCGAGATGAGCGCCGCAACCCCAGAGTCGATCATGACTGGACCTAACGGTCAGGGGTCCCTTTACCTTTGCCTTTACCTAAGGAGTGGTTAACATGCAGATGAAGGTGGCGGTTTGTTGATTGACCCTGTGTGAGAAACAGGGAAGATATCTCCCAGGCTAGGAGAAGATGCAGGTGAGAGCAGGAAAGGCTCACTTTTCTCTGCATGTAACAAGTTAAGCTCTACCTGTGAAGGAGGACTTTATATTCATTTTTTCTTTCTCTCTAGATTCTTTGTTTTTGTTAAAATTAGTTTGTTTTATTATCGTAACATATTATGAAAAGTCCAAATAAAATCTAATTTCAAAAGAAAAGAAAATGGCAACCAAAATGGTGAAGGGGCTGGACCATGAGGAAAGATTGCAACATGTGGAAATTGTTGTTTAGGAAAAAAAGGTGAGTTAGGAGGAGGGCATGATATAGGTGTGGAAAATGATGCACAGTGTAGATAAAATGGACGGGAAAACATTTTTTCCTCTCTAATAAACGCTAAAACTGGAGCCATTCAGTGAAGCTGCATGTTGGAGGATGCAGGACAAACAAAAGAAAGTACCGTATTTTCCCATGTATAACATGCCCTCATGTATAAGACAACCCCTATTTTTTGGGACCGCAACAAAAAATTGGAGGGGAATGCAAAAAGTTGTTGAGTTTTTTTTGGGGGGGGGGCACCGCCGGCAATCGCTCTACAGCCTGCAAGCCAACGCAAATCACACACATCGCTGTGGCCACCAATTGTCTGCACGCTCACTGCCTAAACACTCAACGCAACCACAGCCGATTGCACGCACGCCTCACCACTGCGGTAAATAGCACACCCAATTGCCGCAACCACAGCCAATTGTCAACAGTCCTTGCCGCAGCAACCAATCACATGCCCAATCAACGCGGCCAATCTCCTGCTGGCTGCTGCCACCAATTGCCCATCCCCCCTCTGCTATCCGTGTATAAGACGACGTACAATTTTTGGCTATTATTTCTAAGGAAAAAATATTGTCTTATACACAGAAAAATACGGTACTCTTTTATACAGCACATAGTTATACTATGGAATTTGCAAGGTGTAATGATGGCCACCAGCTTGCCGTGCTACGATCCCCAACCCCAGCATCAACACTAGTGGCAGGGAGGGGGAGATAAAGCCATCAGGATTGCTTTCGAGACTTAAGTTACTGTGCAAAAGAAAGAAAGGAAGGAAGGAAGGAAGGAAGGAAGGAAGGAAGGAAGGAAGGAAGGAAGGAAGGAAAATGCTTCTGTTCTCTTTCTTCTGCAATTAAAACTGAAAATAATTTTTATCCTTAAAAGAGCTAATAGTCACCAATGTTAGTAAAATAGGATACCTATCATATGCAGATTAGGTGGGCTGTTGTCTTTTTCATTTTTATGGGAGGCTCATTCAGTTTCATCATGGATAGGGAACCAAGGTCAGAAGATGCTAGACTACCTCCTATTAACCCTGTCCATTGGCCATTCTGGCAGCAGCTGATGGGAATCAGAGTCTAGCAATTTCTAGAGGGCTATGGGTACCCCATCCCTGGTTGTTTTTAATATCACACACCCCTCTAATCTGACATGGTAGAATCCAGGTACAGATTTGCCCCCCAATGGGAAGAAGCAGCTGATGTTACTGACAATAGGGTAACCATAAATGGTTGTTGGGACAGATGAGCATTTTGCTCAAGTGAGGCTGAGTGTGTTCTGCGGGTAGATTGCAAGGGACACAGGTGGCGCTGTGGTCTAAACTACTGAGCCTCTTGGGCTTGCCAATAGGAAGGTCAGCAGTTCGAATCCCTGTGACAGGGTGAGCTCCCATTGCTCTTTCCCAGCTCCTGCCAACCTAGCCGTTCAAAAGCACACCAGTGCAAGTAGATAAATAGGTACCACTGCAGCGGGAAGATAAACGGCGTTTCCGTGTGCTCTGGTTTCCATCATGGTGTCCCGTTGCACCAGAAGTGGTTTAGTCATGCTGGCCACATGACCCGAAAAGCTGTCTGTGGACCGACGCTGGCTCCCTTGGCCTGAAAGCGAAATGAGTGCTGCACCCCATAGTCATCGTTGACTGAACTTAACCATCCAGGGGTCCTTTACCTTTTACCTAGATTAGTACAGCTGCTTTTCCCACCACAAATCTTCCAGAATGAAAAAGCCCTTGTATCACAACTATTTACCTGGTGAAAGGTATTTTATGTAGTTACAATTTTTTTAAAAAAAACGCACACCCTTGTTTGGTCCCCCCCCCTTTTCTTTTTTAAAAAAGACCTGTTGACTTCCATAAGAACAGACATTACAGTAGTAAATAATCAGCCTTAACTTTACTGACTGCTCTGGAGAGTGGCTCGCGCGCATTTCTCCCTTCCATTGCTTTAGTATATATTGATTGAAAATGCAAGATGTTTTTAAGAATTAATGCCTGAGGGCGGCTGGGTCTGTCTGTCTATCCATCTAATTTAATAATTCATTCCTAATAGCCCATATATATCTCCTGTCGTTTCCGTACGTAGCAGAGAATCTGATCACAGCAGGTAAAATGAAATTAATGAGACTAGCGTGTGTTAGATGAGATAAGAAGTAAGATTGCTTATTCCCATGACTTTGAAAATCAGCCATATGCAATTCTTATCTAGCCATATATGTATTTAGCACAGGAGGAAGGCACTCATGTTTGGGATTGTAGCCTCGGAGGGATGTTTCATATTGCATCATTCATGTTCCTTGGATGTAGTAAATCAGCTTGTCTTTATTTGAACAGGGATTTTGCTTCTCTGGAGGGCTTTTGGAGAGCATCACTGTTTTAACAGCTAGAATGGCTGAAAATGAAATCCACACAGAAGGAAACGTTATCTGGGCTGTTCTTATTGCTGTGAAAGATATCGGCATTATGGAGACATAGCTGGGATATGAAAGCAACACAGCGTGAAAGAAGCATGCAAATAATGTTTATGTGCCTCCATAATATACACTTGATCGAGCTGCGTGCTTAGAAATAATTCAACATCTCTTTCTGCTGTTCATCATATAGTGCATATATACTCATCTATTCAACTATATACATATATGTACATGGGAAAATATATTAACACAGGTGCAAATGTATTCTGTAAATGTATAGTTTGACGTATGTGAAATGACAGAATCCTAGGAAATTCCTTCCCAACAGTAGCCAATTCTTAAGAACAGGGAGGTCAGCTGCTAGAATGGATGCAATACTGAGTGTTGGTATCCTTCTGTCTTGGGAGAAACAATGAAGGGTGTGCCTTTGGGAGAGGAGGTCAAACAGTTGGAAGGTTATAGTACCTGCTGTGGCCGTAAAGACCAATACAGGAGAGACATGTTTTGTTGCAGCTGGGGCAAAGGAAGGCATCTGGTTGTGGTGCTGTAGATGCACCATGGCATTTCTTCTTTCTCTCTCTCTTTTAACAACATTTTATTGATTTTCCAAAAATAACAAAAATAAAAACAACAACAATACAAAAACAAAACAAATTGACTTCCCTCTAATCCCTTCCTTGGTTCTATTATCTATCAACATACTGCATGTGTATTGTTAAATTTTAACCTATTTAAATCCCTATTATCCATTTATAACAAAATTACAAGTAATCTTAAAAAGGTAAAGGTCCATTAGGTCCAGTTGCGGATGACTCTGGGGTTGCGGTGCTCATTTTGCTTTATTGGTTGAGGGAGCTGGCCTACAGCTACTGGGTCATGTGGCCAGCATGACTAAGCCGCTTCTGGAAAACCAGAGCAGCGCACAGAAACGCCATTCACCTTCCCGCCAGAGCGGTACCTATTTATCTACTTGCACTTTGACGTGCTTTTGAACTGGTAGGTTGGCAGGAGCAGGGACCGAGCAACGGGAGCTCACCCCACATCACGGGGATTCGAACCGCTGACCTTCTGGTCGGCAAGCACTACGCTCTGTGGTTTAACCCACAGCACCACCCGCGTCCCACAAGTAATCTTAAAACCCTGCTAATGTATTAACCTGTGCACATTACTTCTGTAAATATTCAATAAACTTCTTCCATTCTTCCTTAAACTCGTTGTCGTCTCTTCTTCTTAATTTCATAGTCAATTTTTCCATTTCAGCATATTCCTAATTTAACTTGTCAATCTTCTTTAGATGGGACACCTTCTTCTTTCCATTGTTGTGCTAATAAGGTTCGTGCAGCCGTTGTTGCATACATTAACTAGTTCTTTTGTTATTTTGATAGGTCCACTCCTATGATACCTAATAAGAAAGCTTCTGGGTTTTTTAACAAAGGTTATTTTAAACATCTTCTTCATTTCATTATAAATCATTTCCCAATATTTCTTTATAATTTTACTATCCCACCACATATGAAAAAACATCCCCTCTGTTGCTTTACATTTCCAACACTTGCTTTCTTTACTTTTATAAATTTTTGCTAATTTAGCTGGAGTTAGATACCATCTGTACATCATTTTCATATAATTTTCTTTAATCTCCATATCAGTCCTCCTCTGGTCACTGCCATGGATACACAACCTGACTTGTTTCCAGGCATTGCAGTCCTCCGCAAGTGATTCCCACATGGCGGGCTTGAAGTTGCCATCCTTCATGTCGTGTCTGCAGACATTTTTGTAACACAGAGTTGGTCTGTCCAACCAGACCTGGTGCCTGAAGCCAGCTTCTCATAGAGCACATCACTGGGAATCCTCTCATCTTCCATTCTGTGGATATGACCCAGCCAGCATAGACATCACTAAAACAGAAGTGTGACTATGCTGGGAATGTGGGCTTGGGAGAGCACATCTTTGTTTGAAACTCTGTCCTGCTATGTGATACCCAAAATCCCCCTCACATGTTCAGTAAAACATACGATGCCTCAAAGTATTTTCAGGAAACAGTGGATTCTGCTGGGCTCACTACTGATCTAGTCTCTCTTCCTTGACCCAGGGCTGGATACTGGGTCTTTGGGGGATGAACTTAGGGATCCACAGAGTATTGGCAATTTGCGTAACAGAACTCAATAACACAGCATTTTGGCTAATCTACGTTTATATAACACACTCAGAGCATTCTGACTTAGCTCCTCCCTCTTTCTCACCAGGCAGCAAAAAGAAAAAGAACAAAGGCTAATAGTCCCACTTCATGGAACACAGTAACACCAAAACATGCTGTCTCCGTCACTTCCCACACTGTGGAATGAAAACATACACTGTCATGTGATAGACAACTATCTCATGACTGCAAACACGGAGCAATAATCCTAACAGAAATGGTGGGTTTTGCTGGGTTCACTACTGATCTAGTCTGTCTTCCTTCACCCAGGGCTAGACACTGAGTCTTTGGGGGATGAAGCAGACCTCCCGTTGACCAAAGACTTGGGAAATGAAGGTTGTTCCCCCTTACCCTTCTTGGACTGTATAGGCTAGGTACCTAACAGAACAGGACACAACCCATTAAAATCCAGCATTTAAACAGCACAATGCATGGGATTCTGTAATTCTCATTATGCAATAGACAGCATATAATTGTGTTTGCTGCTGGCCTGATTGAGCATTCACACCATGTATTCAGCCTAAGGCAGGCCTACACAGAGTTCAGTTTGGGACTCGTTCTTGGCTATGAGAGAACTTCATTTGTTGCAGTGTCTGCGGCATGCTTTGAAGTTGGAAATCTTGCTCACACACTTGTCAGCAGACGTTGCCACCTAGTGCTTTCTTTGAATAGATTACAGCTCAACTCTTAAAGTATCCTAGGTGGTAGATTAGGAACATCACATGGTATGAAAGATTGCTCTAGAATCATAGAATCATAGAGTTGGAAGAGACCACAAGGGCCATCGAGTCCAACCCCCTGCCAAGCAGGAAACACCATCAGAGCACTCCTGACATATGGTTGTCAAGCCTCTGCTTAAAGACCTCCAAAGTAGGAGACTCCACCACACTCCTTGGCAGCAAATTCCACTGTCGAACAGCTCTTACTGTCAGGAAGTTCTTCCGAATGTTTAGGTGGAATCTTCTTTCTTGTAGTTTGGATCCATTGCTCCGTGTCCGCTTCTCTGGAGCAGCAGAAAACAACCTTTCTCCCTCCTCTATGTGACATCCTCTTATATATTTGAACATGGCTATCATATCACCCCTTAACCTCCTCTTCTGCAGGCTAAACATGCCCAGCTCCCTTAGCCGTTCCTCTAATTGGCTAATGTATTTTGAACATTTTTCCCAATGGGATTGATTTCAATTGGCATGTGTCTACTTTTTGTGACCTTTTAATGTACAACCCTGAACTATTTCATTGTTCATTTTCCCAGAGCTGTTCCGAACTTCTCTTTGGGAAGCATATCTCTGATCAACAGTGAGTAGGGCTTGCTTTAGTGGCAGACAGCAAAAGTGGGAGAGGATACTTTAGTGATGGGGAAAGTGTGCTGCGAACAACAGTCAAATCCTATGAAACTTTACTCAATCGTAAGTCCCACTACATTTATGGGATGTACTTACCGGTACTAGGCAATAAGTTTGTTGCAGCCTAAGACAACAAGAGGATAATGGAATCAGAAAAGCCATGTTCATACATAAGATGTCCTACATGCATTCAAGAGAGAAATATGGCCAAGATTGCTGGCTTGTATCTGATTAACAGCCCACAAAAAAAAGAGCCAGCCACTTTAGTTTTACTCATCCAGCTACAGGCTGGTTGCTTGCTTGTTAAGCAGAACATAAAATTTAAACTTTTACTACTTGCCTGTAAATTGCTTTACACACAGAACCCTCTTATTATTATTTAGTAGGTGCTGATAGCAAGCTCACTGTTGCACAAATGAAGATGTAAACCTCATTTCTTTGCCCAGGATCTTGTAGACCATACTGGATAAGAAAGATATATGCTTAGGTCACTTACATTACCCTAACAAAAATATAGATATATATGAGCTGGATTTCCTATACACATCTCTTCGGTGGCTGTTAGGGTTGCATACTGTACATCAAATCATTACAGTGTTAGCTGGTCTGAATGATTCTATTTGAAGCACAAGAATAAAATAATTGAAATAAATTTAAAATAACTAGAATAATTTAAAATAAAATAAAAATAAAAATAAATTTTATTAAAGATTTTCTTGATTTACAGAAGTATGTGTAATGTCTTTCTCTTGTAGTTTTTCCATGTAACATTTTTACAAATCAGTTTCATTTGTTGAGATATTAGGAAGAAAAGGGGGAGGGGGAGGGGTGGAAGATGGGTGGGGGTGGGTCAGGTGGCGATGTTCCTTTTTTAAAAGCCAAATATCTATGAGATCATAGTGATATTCATGCATTTTCTATCAGAGGGGATGTGGGGCTGCCTTATCTCTCCACCCTAATTCTGACTTTCAACAGGGGGTTTGTTCAGCTGAGGGGGACGCAGGTGGCGCTGTGGTCTAAATCACTGAGCCTCTTGGGCTTGCCGATCAGAAGGTCAGCGGTTCAAATCCGTGCAACAGAGTGAGCTCCTGTTGCTCAGTCCCTGCTCCTGCCAACCTAGCAGTTCGAAAGCATGCCAGTACAAGCAGATAAAGAGGACCACTGTGGCTGGAAGGTAAACAACGTTTCCATGTGCTCTGGTTTCTGTCACTGTGTCCCGTTGTGCCAGAAGCGGTTTAGTCAGGCTGGCCACATGACCCGGGAAGCTGTCTGTGGACAAACGCTGGCTCCCTCGGCCTGAAAGCAAGATGAGTGCTGCACCCCATAGTTGCCTTTGACTGGACTTAACCATCCAGGGGTCCTTTATTTTTACCTTTTAACTGTTCAGCTGAACACAGTTACGGTCCCTGTAATCACAAGTGCTGCGCAATCAGAGTTGTTGATCACAATGAATATTGTAAGTTTGTAACTGGTCATACAAGCGTGTCTGCAATTTCCAAAGTTTCCCAATCAACACAGCATGGCTGGTATGCATGCCTCATTTTCTGTTGCACAGGTGAAATTTAAGAATGCCTCGTTAGGGATACCCTAAGATCTTTTGATGAAGGGTGGTATATAAAATAATAATAATAATAATAATAATAATAATAATAATAATAATAATAATAGAAGCCATATTAGTGCTTTGAATGAGCATGAATTTTGAGACTAGGGAAACCTTTCCAAAGATCAACTCCAAATACCTCAAGTGCACTCAAGTGATGGTTTGAGACATATATTTAAAAGAAAATAAAGTAAGGACAGTGGTACCTCGGGTTACATATGCTTCAGGTTACATACGCTTCAGGTTACAGACTCCGCTAACGCAGAAATATTACCTCGGGTTAAGAACAGGATGAGAACAGAAATTGTGCAGCGGTGGCGCAGTGGCAGCAGGAGGCCCCATTAGCTAAAGTGGTGCTTCAGGTTAAGAACAGTTTCAGGTTAAGAACGGACCTCCAGAACGAATTAAGTTCTTAACCTGAGGTACCACTGTACATATCAGGGACTGGACTGAAGGAGAAGGCTGGGAATCACCCCCTCCTCCTCCTTTGCTTCCTTCGGAGGAGAAGTGGGGTTCGCCCCCCCCCCCAATCTCCAGTAGTTTCAAGAGAAGAGGGAGACAGGCTTGAATTGCAGCAGAACCCAGAGCTGCCAAGTTATGAGGTATTAAGAGAAGGAGGGGAAGTGAGAGAATTGCCAGCAGAGATGTCCTTGGAAAGCACAGAAGTGCCACCATCCCCTCGTACTTGACGTTCACTTAGAATCCAAGAGCAAAGGGTTCAAAGATGTTTGACTCCTGAGGCCATCTATAGGGAGCTGTTGCTGGGGAAAGATGGGGAGGAATTCAGAGTAAGCAACGACACTATGGAGTTAAGGACTGGATTCTTGTCTCACATCCTGATCACTGAATGAAACTATAAATATGAACTTTCTTGTTTCTTCTTTGATCCTTGAGGATACTGGGGGAGGAGAGAATTCCCCACGCCTGACAGTACAAGTCGTTGGGTTGGATATAGTCTTTGTCATTCTTTGAGTAGTTCCACCAAACTCAATAAGGCTTACGTTAGTCATTGATTTGAAGCATCCAAGTCTCTATTAGGAGTGGGACTATGGGTTACTGCTCACCGCAAAGCGTGTATTAGCACAGTGCTGCGAAAGCCTTTCTTTGAGATGCATTTTCCCTGCGAAAACAATTGCTGGCAGCACTGCAGCCTGGTGTGCGTAGGCATGCAGTAACCACATAGGCTGTGTAGATAATATGTATCCCTAGAAGAGGAAAGTGAAAAAGAGTAATTGACTTTGGTAGAAGATAAACATATCCATTAGCATAAACATGTGGTGCTGAAGCCAGCAGGAAGGAGGGGGGGGGATTTCCAGAGAGAGAAGCTAAATTGATTGATCAGGGAATTTAGCAAGAACATATGACAAGTTAAGCAATGTGAAGCCCCAGTTTTATTTCTTATCTGGGCAAGAAAGGAAAGGAGGACTTAGTGAATAAGAAGCAGTCCCACCATGAGCTCGGGGAGATATAGCTTTACGTTTTCATTTCCAAGTGTAATTGTGGAGTTAGCCAGTGAAACTCGAAATGCAGCCAGGATAAAGTATATGGCTGCCTGGAATCATCAGGAAAACCCTTTCAGCCAAAAGTTCCCAGGATACACGATGCTGGGAAAGTTACTGGTCTGCAGTAAGGGAACTGCAGGTTTCAGTTATGGAAGCATGAAAGACGTAGGCAAGAAGTCAAAGAAAGGTACCTGGGAGATACCCAAGTGTTTTCACATACCTAGTATAATATTTGATTTTTTTCTTTCTTTCTATCAATAGCAGACAGAAGAGCACAAACAGAACCCTACTGGATCAGGTCCAAGGGCCATTTAATCCAAAATCCTGTTCTCACAATGGCCAACTAAATACTATGGAAGGCCCATAAACATGGCATGAGCACTTGTGATTTTCAGCAACTGGTATTCAAAGGCATGCTGCCTCAGACAGTGGAGGCAGAAGAAAGCCATCATGGTTAGCAGCCATTGATAGCATGTGCTGTTAAAACACAAAGCCCCAGTCCCTTTTGCTGCATGGAACTAGTCAAACCAATCTATCTATCTTCCTCCTTCCCGTTCCTTCCTTTCCTCCATATCATAGAATTGTAGAGTTGGAAGGGATTCCAAGAGTCATCTATCCCAAACCCCTTGCAATGCATGAATCTCAGCTAAAGCATCCATGAGAGATGGCTATCCAAGCTCTGCTTGAAAGCCTCCAAGTGTCAGGGACTGGGCGGAGGAGAAATGGTGGAGACCACCTCCTCAGCATGATCCTTCCAGAGAAGAAGAAGAATTCAGAATTACAACAGGGGTTTGATGGAGATCACAGATCAGAGGCAGATGAGGGGGAAAGCTGGGAAATAATGGGAGAGGAGGAAGAATAACTACCAGAGGGGGAACAGCCACCCAGAGTGGCTGGGGAAACCCAGCCAGATGGGTGGGGTATAAATAATAAATTCTATTCTATTCTATTCTATTCTATTCTATTCTATTCTATTCTATTCGGTAGATTTATTGCTTTATTGTTCGGCGCCCAGCCACGCTTCCCCTGGGAGCCTCTGTAGCTTCTGTTTACACAGTGTGGCTTTGGAGCGGTCGTAAAGCAATTAGCAGAATTACACAGCGGTGTGTGTCGAAAGAGCAGTAAACAAGTCCCACACGTTTCTTCTGTCCTAATATCCCTTTATTTGCACAAAAGTAGTGTATTTACAATCCATAACAGCCATCAGATTCAAGCTGCATCTTCTCCCTCTGTTTGCAGCTAAGCAACAAACTGCTTTCGCTTTCCACTCAGCTCACAGCATTCCAAGCTGCTTTCCTCACGTCCTGGCGTACTGCCCTTGTACGCGCCTCCTCTCAGGCTTGAGGCACAGAAGGTTAACCCTTCACTACACCCAACATATTCTGACGGACACAGTGTCTTTAGAAAGCATTCCACACACCCCTCTCTCAGAACCCTGCGAGCATTGAAAGTAGGAGAACAGAAAGCTCAGAGGCAGAGGGTACTTCCCAGCACCCATAGTGATTATGCATGAACAGGAGAGAGGGAGGGGTGAAGACTCAGTCAGGGCAACGCCTTTATTTTGAGAGGCCACACCCCCAAGCCTCTCTCTGTGAATACTGAATAAAAGCAGGTGATTAAGACTTTCCCCTGTCTTGTCCATTCCTGGCAATCTGTCGTGGGGGTTGGTTCCTCTGCCGCCTGGCACCAAGGAAGGTGAGCCCACAAGCTCCCAAGAGAGTCCGTTCCACTATTGAATAGCTCTTACTGTCAGAAAGTTTTTCCTGCTGTTAGGTCGTAATCTCCTTTCTTGTAACTTGGAAATTTGAGTACTACCCTCAGAGCAGGAGAAAACTAGCTTGTTCCATCTTCCATGTGACGACCCTTTCTATTTCTTTCCCGCTCTTCCTTGCAAGGAGCTAAGGGAAGCGAACACTAAAGGAATAAAGCAATACAATTTAGAAAAGCAATTAAACACCATTATGAATTTCCAAAACATTTAAAAATCTGTTTCAAATATATGAATAAATCAGGCATGGTTAATCAATCACCATCCAGGTGGTGTTGGGCTCTCATCTTGATGGGTAAAAAAAAAAAAAAGGTAAAGTCCAGTCAAAGGCAACTAAATGGTTCTGGTTCTCATCTCACTTTCAGACCGACAGCTTTCCTCGTCATGTGGCCAGCATGTCTAAACTGCTTCTGGCATAACGGAACACCTTGACGGAAACCAGAGAGCACAGAAACGCTGTTTACTTTCCCACTGCAGCAATACCTATTTATCTACTTGCACTGGTGTGCTTTTGAACTGCTAGGTTGGCAGGAGCTGGGACAGAGCAATGGGAGCTCACTCCATCGCAGGGATTTAAACCGCTGACCTTCTGATCAGCAAGCCCAAGAGGCTCAGTGGTTTAGACCACAGTGCAGACAAATGTAGGACCTTTTTTTAAAAAAGGTTCACGCTGCTACAGATAATTTTCATGTTCTGGAGTGACCCCTATTCATTTCAGTGGAGCAACACACTCGTCTTGAATGAATAGTACACACTCCTCCACAAAATTTCAGTGGTTTAGACCACAGCGCCACCTGTGTCCCCCATCTTGATCATCATCATTGACTATTGCGCATGCTGTCTGCCACTGATGGGACTAGAAGTCCAACAACACAAAGAGGTTACCAATTCCCTGATTTTTCAGATCTTAGCCATGCTAAAAAGCATCAACTGCATCACTAGTCCTTAAAAGCAGTGTGGTGTCCACGCCCCTCCCCCTTCTCCAAAGATACCGTATTTTTCGCTCTATAACACGCACCCGACCATAACACGCACGTAGTTTTTAGAGGAGGAAAATCCGTAGGCATGCCACCCGTAGGCATTCCCTCCATAACACGCACAGACATTTCCCCTTACTTTCTAGGAGGAAAAAAGTGAGTGTTATGGTGCAAAAAATACGGTAATTTGAAATGTTTGTTCTGGCAAAGTTGACGTTGCATGTTGACCTCAAGCAATCTCGAGAATGCATTTGCGGTGGGAGAGCAGCGCTGCAGCTTCAATTCATTATTGACCTATTAGAAATTCATGCGGCGCACCAACAGCCACCCCAATGTATTTACATAATGAATAGAATGCCAAATTATTAATAAAAATGTGATTAGTTAATCTAAACTCAGTGAACAATTTCATAATTACTGCAGAAATAATTCCAGGACTGTGAACTTCAACAGCAAATGAGTTCAGCCTGGGAGTTCTTTTAAAGATATTATATGTGGCTGATTTCCCCCCCACATTTTTGGACAGTTGTCTGCTTATGTGCTCCAGGCCAGATATTGCTTCTGGGGCCCTCTCATCTCTCCAGCAACAAAACAACAGAGGTGTGTGGATTCTCCTAAGAAATCTCATTAAAACTCATTTCCCCCTTGCAGTTTTTACAAATTATTTCATCACAGTAGATTTCACAGGGGGCTGCCTCAGTTGCATAGAGCTGTTACACATGAGCAGGAGCTTGCAGACGGAACGTGTGGTTGCTAAAGGAACTGGTGTGATGTTATGGGCAGGACTGAAATTATACCTCCACTCAGGGGTGGTGCATCCTGTTTTGCCACCTGAGGCAAAATGGGAAGGTGTCACCCCACCTTGCTGTCGCCACTCTGCCACTGCCGCACCCGACCTTACCAGGGTTGTGCAGCGATAGGTTTCAGCAAGGCAGTGGCGAAGTTGCATGCTCCAGCACCGGGGGCGGAGAGCAGGCGGGGGTGTGGCTGGCGCACATCTCGGGGGTGTGGTGTGTGTCCTGGGGGCGTGGTGCCCGGAGCGGTGGGGGGGTGCGGCATGCGTCCGGGGGGCAGCTGCAATGGTACCCCCTCCCCGATGGTGCCGGGGCGGTGCACTCCCACCGCCCTCCTTTCCTCTGCCAGTGCAGCTTGGACTTCTGAGATCTTTCTGAGATCTCATGAAATCTCTTGAAACCTCAAGATCGCTTGCTGAAATCTCAAGAAATCACCTCCAGGCTGGATTATTGTAACTCGCTCTACGTGGGGCTGCCCTTGAGACTGACCCAGAAACTCCAGCGGGTGCAGAATGCTGCAGCGAGACTCCTTACGGGGTCCTCGCTGCGAGATCACATTCACCCAGTGCTATACCAGCTGCACTGGCTCCCGGTGGAGTACAGGATCAGGTATAAGGTGCTGGTTTTAACATTTGAAGCCCTATATGGCCTTGGACCCTTGGACCTACGGGACCGCCTCTCCTGGTTTGTCCCACAGAGGAACTTACGATCTTCAAACAAAAACATCTTGGAGGTCCCAGGCCACAGAGAGGTCATGCTGGCCTCAACTAGAGCCAGGGCTTTTTCGGCTGTGGCTCTGATCTGGTGGAACGCTCTGCCACAAGAGACTAGGGCCCTGCGGGACTTGACATCTTACCGCAGGGCCTGCAAAACAGAGCTGTTCCACCAAGCCTTTGGCCAGGGCACAGCCTGACTCCCTCCTTGGGCAATCTTCACAGAACTCTAGCCCAATGGTTGCCATCAATTTGATTTGAATTAATTTTATAATGAAATGATTTTAGAATGTTGTATTATTTTGCTGTTGTTAGCTGCCCTGAGCCCGGCTTCTGCTGGGGAGGGCGGGATATATATATATATATATATATATACCCGTGAAAATCTACGAAAGCATATATATATATATATATATATATATATATATATATATATATATTTATTATTATTATTATTATTATTATTATTATTATTATTATGTGCTTCATGGGATCTCACAACATTTCAGTGAGATCTCACATAATACTGTTGGGATACTGCTGTGGAGAGGGGGGGCATCAGGTAGGCCCCCAGCTGGCTCTAGCCACTGGCCAGCAGGTGGACGATCACCGATCTCCCTTGAAACAGCATCAATCAGTGACACGAGCCTCAGATACGTTTAGAGACCCATGCATGCTCTATCAAGCAGAGTGAATCAATCTTCTCACAGCAGAAGTGGCGGACAGAGCCATGTGTAAGCATTATTTTACAGCATTTATTCAACATAGTTCAGGAATGAAGGAAAACATGTCTGCTTCCCTTCGTCTCCAGCAAAACAGCTAAAAGCAAAAGCAATATACAAATGGAAGTTCCCAGCAGACTTGTGCTGGAAGTAAACAGGCATGTGACACACAACAGTCATACCTGTACCCTTTTAAGGTGGAACGGAACTATGTCCTAGCAAATCGCCACCCTGCGCTTCTCAGCGGGTGGTAGCAGAGGCAGGGCAGGTATGGTGCCCGTGGGCATGCCGCCTCTTGGTATTCTGCCACCTGACATGGCTCCCCTCCTGAATGAACCTGAAATTGCCCTGCCATAAAGTAATGTGTTGACATGGGATTTATACATAAAGAATGGCATGCAACTCCCAGGATGTAAACATCACAGTTACATTGGCCCAGTGATGAATATTCCCCCATTGTCTTGGAAGCAAATCCTATTGATTTCAATGGGGCTTGCTTCTCAGCAAGCGTGCTTAGAGATTGCAGGCTAAAGAATAGAGCCTAATGATTGTAACGGAGCAGAATAGGTCAATAGGCATTGTGATTCACACACACACTGCCCGGTGCTGATTATGAGACAGGAAGGTGTCTATGCACTTCCAAATAAAGTCTTTCTGCAAGAAAGTTTGACACGGTGAGCTAGGAATGCAAACCATTTTATGTGGAAACCACAGTTCTTGTCATTTTCAGTGGCGTTCACCCAGTGTGTGCACAAAGATTTGCCCTTCCATGTTTTCAAATGATTAAGAAAATAAGTAGAAAAAGTAGAAGACCTGTTGGATCTAACCCAGGGCTCTGTTCCCACAGTGGCAACAAGATGTCTGTGAGAAGGCCAAAAGTCCACTCCTGTGGTTGCCATCAACTCGTATTTGGAGTTAGAACACAGAAGAGTTTGGATTTGATATCCCACTTTATCACTACCCTAAGGAGTCTCAAAGCGGCTAACATTCTCCTTTCCCTTCCTTCCCCACAACAAACACTCTGTGAGGTGAGTGGGGCTGGATGACTTCAGAGAAGTGTGACTGCCCAAGGTCACCCAGCAGCTGCATGTGGAGGAGTGGAGACGCGAACCCGGTTCCCCAGATTGCAAGACTACCACTCTTAACCACTATACCACACTGGCATGTTCTAGAGATAGAACATAGCCATTAGGCCAGGGGCAGGCAACCTATGGCCCATGAGCCACAAGCGGCCCATGGGGGTCATTTAATAGGCCCACAAGCCGCCCCCGAACCGAGCTGCCCACTTGGCAAGTCCCCGTGCACTGTGCTAAACCGGCGCAGTGCAGCATGGGGACTTACTTCTGTGGCGCCGGAAATCGCATCTGCGCAGATGCAGATGCAGAAATTGTGGGCATGTGCGCAATGCAGCCCACAGAGGGATCTCTGCTGGAGTGAACCGGCCTAGGCGAGGTAAACCTTGCCAACCCCTGCATTAGGCAGATGGTATTTAACACCAAACAAATTATCAAAAATGCATAAGAAGGTTCCTAATGATTCCTGGAAGTATAAACAGGTAAATGGATCTTTTTTCCCCATATGTGGTGGACTTGCAAGAAAGCGAGGATATTTTGGGAAATGATACATGATTAGATAAAAAAGATGTTTAAAATGAGCATACAGTGGTACCTCGGGTTACATACACTTCAGGTTACATAAACTTCAGGTTACAGACTCCACTAACCCAAAAATAGTACCTCGGGTTAAGAACTTTGCTTCAGGGTGAGAACAGAAATCGTGCTCCGGCAGCATGGCAGCAGCAGGAGTCCCCATTAGCTAAAGTGGAGCTTCAGGTTAAGAACAGTTTCAGGTTAAGAACGGACCTCCTGAACGAATTAAGTTCTTAACCCGAGGTACCACTGTATACATTTTAAAAGCCCAAAGCATTTCTGTTAGGGATTATAGGGGCAGAAATTCCACCAAAAAATGTGTAAGTTGTTTATGTATGTAACAACAGTGGGTAGGACTCTATGGGAAAGGGGTGGGAAGTTGACAAAAATAAAAGAAAAGACAAAATTGTGTTTTGACTGTATATGTTAAAAATGTTGAAACTTAATAAAATATTATTTTCCAAAAAAAGAATATAGCTATTAGGGTTAATAAGGACAGATAACCTTTGCTCCATTAATTTGTCTAATCCTCTTTTAAAGCAATCCAAGTTGGCTGGCACCACTGTCTCTTCTGGGAGTGAAGAATTACTGTCTTTTTGCAGTCCAGAGTCTTCCAAAATTCAGCTTCACTGCTTGCCCATGAATTCTAGTGTTATGAGAAAAACTTTTTTCTATCCACGATCTCCATACTGTGCCTAATTTTATATACTTCTCTCATGACACATCTTACTCACCTTTCCTCTGAATTGAAAAGCCCCAGATGCTGTAATCTTTCTTCATAACCTTGGAATTGTTATGCGATTGCCTATGAGTCATTTGAAAGTTCCATCACTTTTTGAAAATCTCATCTGTTAATGGCAACTGCTTCCGTATTCCTTGACCATGCAATCCCCACACCACCCCGTTAATTCATTCAGCGGCAAGATACTATAAATATACATGAAAACAAATCTTGGAGAGGGGGTGGAGACAGTAACAGAAAATCCATGTGAGATAAATCAAAGAGGTCTTAAGGGATGGGGCTCTAAAAATTAACACTAAAAAAAAACGAGAGGAAAATCCTATCACGGTGTGTCTCAGCGTGCACAGAATCTGTACACAAACAATTGAACATATTCCCTTTCATGTATGATGAGGCACAGCTGGACGTTATAGTCCCAATCATGGCACAATGAAAGGGAAGCTCAGTCTCCTTCATTCTTCAGGGATAAATGTGCCTCACATTTTCTCACTCGGTCCTTCGTAAGTGGACTGAGCAAAGCTTAATTGACTTGGGTTTTCACAATCTGACGGTATCAAGACCCCCTAATGTTTCATCTCAGGATGAAAACTGCAAGGAAAACTGCATTTGTGATATTGTTTCCAGGGGGTACACATCACGAGGAACATAATACTTAGAAAAGAAAGGGACAATGCTAGGAATATCTGGCTTCAGGACTCATCCTTAAAAGGATAACTCTAGGCCTTGTGAAGAATATGGGGGTTATTGACACTGTGCTTTGACTTGGAAGAGGTCAACCCCCCATCACCCCAATTCCTTTGTTATTCAGCCTTCACACTGTGTTGATGGACAGCTCTAATACATGTCAGTGTTGTGTTTTTATGTCAGGTTCCCAGCTTGATAACACAGTAAGTGTAGCTCATTAAAAAGGAGGATTTATTGCAAAAACAAACAGCTTCGGACAGCTCTAACGAAGCCTCCGGCACTATTAAAGATGACCCTTCTGAAGACCCCTTCCGAGTTTTGCAGAAGATACTGAATTTGCGTATCTTATGTCTCTTGTTCTGCTTCCTGTCTAACAGCCCTCCCCTTAGCCGACTCTTAGGATGGATTGGATCAGCTCCAATGTCTTCCCATTCTGACAGACTACTTCCTTCTCTCTCCCTTCCTTCCAAGGGGCATGGGAGTTGGCACTAGCCGATGTTCCTCTTGCATGACAGTTAACTCTCTCTGTTCCTGGCTGCTTTCTTCAGTTGACTGCAAACCTTCATTGGGAGCTGTCTCATTCACGACATTTTATCTATCACGATCACACTTCCATGGAGATACCTCATGCACACACCACAACCCTAGAGTTTTCCATACAAGAACTCTCTCTGCCTCTCTCTCAGTATTCTGACCCTGCACCTCACTTTGGGAATGTTATTTGTGCTACTGAAACACTGCCTTCAGCAGTGGCGTGCGGTCAGTGTGTTGGATGATAACACCGAGGCCTGGTGCCTCCCCACAACACAGCATCGCCCAAGATTCATCACTCCGGTCTCCCATCATGCTGATGTGGCCCATATCCAGGGACATGAGCACATGACAAGCAGAGTTCAAAACAGAAGCTCAGCCTACCACTGGGATTAAATTTACGGCATGTAATGCCCTAAGAGAGAATATTATGAAAATGATGTACAGGTGGTACATGACTCTAGTCAAGCTTGCAAAAATATATCATTTGCCCGATAACAAATGTTTTGAAATGTAAAGAAATTGAAGGTACATTATTTCACCTTTGGTGGACGTGCCCAAGGATTAAGGCTTTCTGGGAGATGATCTATAATGAATTGAAAAAGGTATTTAAATATACTTTCCCGAAGAAACCAGAGGCCTTTCTCCTGGGCATAGTTGGCCAATCAGTGTTAAAGAAGGATAGAACTTTTTTTTATATACGCTACAGCAGCAGCAAGAATTCTCGTTGCAAAGCATTGGAAGACACAAGACTTACCCACCTTGGAAGAATGGCAGATGCAACTAATAGACTATATGGAAATGGTGGAAATGACTGGCAGAATCTGAGACCAGGGAGAAGAGTTGGTGGAAGAAGATTGGAGGAAATTTAAAACTTATTTACAGAAATATTGTAAAAATTTTGAATGCTGATGACATTGAAATGAATTGAAGGGGTTCTAGCAACAAGGTAAAATGTAAGATGGGATTGATAATAGATAAACTAATAGGATATGAATTTGCTGAACCAATTCTTAAAAGGGATACAAAAAAGGGAGGTGTGAGGAAGTCAGGAAAATAAGTTAACTAAAGATGAGAAATCAAGAAAGAGGGAGTTTTGTTTTCTTTTATATGTGTTTTTTCCCCTTCTTTTTTGTGTTTAATGTTTGTATTTTTGTATTTTTGTATTTTTTTTGTTTTTGTATTTTTCTGAACTTTTCTACTGATAAAACTTAATAAAATATTAATAAAAAAAAAACAGAAGCTCAGCCTTGAGGAGTAACATCTAAGCCTAATTCATTGCAAATTAAATCAAACATAAGAACAAAGAAAACATGGCCTCTCTCTCTGCCTTTCTTCCTAGGAGAGAGAGCTGCAAAAGCAAAAGCTATACAGAGCAGAAACAGCGTATCTCAATTTCCTCTCACAATACTCCAACAATCATTGCTGGAATGTAAACAGACATGTGATAATCCCACACACACATCTGCAGCTCGGGAGGAATGGAATTCTCAACACAGTGGACTAGGGGGACTAGGCTAGTACCATAAATGTTCCCCTTGGGCCTCCTTTCCAAAGACCAGAAACTCTCTGCCTGGCTGAGGAAGGGAGGCACAATGCTCACACATGCAACATCACACGTGCAACATCCCCCCCCCATTGCTCTCGCAAGTTGGCACCTCTAGCCCTAACTGTTCCCCTACAAAAAAAAAAAAATCACCACACACCACTGGCCTTCAGCAAATCACATCAAACGAGCATAGAAGAGATGGACATAGGAGATACGTTTACATAAAAACACTCAAGTATGATCTGTAATTTAGCCTCAGTCTTTTCCTCATGGAATGAGTTTGTAGCCTAGACTGGGGACCTGTCCTTAATTCAACTGAATGGCAATGTCTAGATTTAAAATGCACAATGTTTGGGTTTAATCTCTTCAGTCTTAATTGTGCAATGGATATGGGTGTCATTTAATGCTGAAATACATGGACAGGCAAGAGCGTTTAATAATAATAAATAATAATTTTATTATTTACACCCCGCCCATCTGGCTGGGTTTGCCCGGCCACTATGGGCGCTTTACAGCATAACTAAAAATATAATAAGAACATCAAACATTAGAAATGTAAGAGGAGATGTCACAAGGTTCAAAGCTCTACTCTTGAATATTTATACTTAAATTGCAATAAAGAAGTTTAGCTTAACATGATTCACCTTGGTAATTAAAAAAACCCTGTCCATAAATAACTAGGTTGTCTGAGCAGTATGTGGTTCGGTAGACAGGGAATGGGGCAACTGTTCTCTCCAAATAGCACCTTTGGAATTGGATGAGAAGAACAAGCCTGCCTGTGTACATGGAAGGAACAGATTAATGGAATCCTTCACTTGGCAAACTAGATCATGAAGTCCAGTGGAAATGCAATAGAGTTTGAAAATAGTCACACATCTTCTGCAAAATACAAAAATAAATGAGTTGCTGTCTTGCTAAGTATCAAGGTGAATATGTGTAATCACAACACATATGTGCCCACATTAATTCTGCATCCTGTAGCATCATCTGCTCACTTTGCAAGGCACTAGCTGTCTTCAGTCACTGATTCAACATATTTCAGAACGTTTGCAACATTTATATTTTTACTCTTAAAAAAAAAGTCTTGCTGGCTTCATGTCATAAACTTTCCAAATGCTCACAATTAGAGCTTTTCCCCCAGCCAGAACTTGCAGGAACTCAGTTTCAGCACCTCTCAGGTGGGCTCTACTGCCATTATAAGGGAGGTGTTCATGGTTAATTTCGGCAACTCTTTTTCCAGAAAAATAGCAGTGCTCACCAGTGGCGTAGCATGGGTTGTCAGCACCCAGGGCAAAGCAAGTAATTTGCGCCCCCTAACCCGTGGATTTGCGCCCCCTATCCCTAACCCCCAGATGTTGCGCCTGGTGCGGCCGCCCCCCCCTGCACCCCCCACACTACGCCACTGGTGCTCACAATGAAACAAAATTGTAACACTTCCTCTGAGCTCCCCACTCCCCCTGCCCTTTTCAGGCATGTCTTCAGCTCATCAAATGTTGGGGAAAAAATAACCAATGGAAGGTTCAGATGAACACGACCACAAACCATTAGCACTAGTTTCTATGCCAAGACATTATGATGGTGGGATATTTACTATAACTGGACACAGAGATTCAGCTGTAGATGCTTGGGACTGACAGAAAGGTAACTGAAGTGGTCCTGAGCAGATCTGAAAAACGTATTTAATGTCTTCATCTTCCAATATCTCCTAACACTTAACTTCTTTAGAGCATGGAGGTGTTCCACAGAGAGATTTGTTACACCACGCATTTCCTTGAACTCCTTGCTTTATGATGAAGCTCTGCTCTACAGCAGTTGGAAGAGGAGAAAGGGCAGGTGGACATCATGGAGGAACACTGGAAAGTACCTCAGAGCAGCTAAGACTACAGTAGTACCTCGGGTTACATATGCTTCAGGTTACATACACTTCAGGTTACAGACTCCACTAACCCAGAAATAGTACCTCAGGTTAAGAACTTTGCTTCAGGGTGAGAACAGAAATCGTGCTCCGGTGGCACGGCAGCAGCGGGAGGCCCCATTAGCTAAAGTGGTGCTTCAGGTTAAGAACAGTTCCAGGTTAAGAACGGACCTCCGGAATGAATTAAGTACTTAACCTGAGGTACCACTCTATTTGTCCATCTCACCCAGTCTTTGTCTTCTATGACAGTCTGCTCTCTAGGGCCAGGGTCTTCACCCCTTGGGCTAAGACAATCTTGGGACCTCCTGTGAAGGATGTGAACAAAGGTCTGCTTGCTATTACAAACAAATACAGCGCTATGAATCTAATAGCTATTTACGAATGGGGGGAAAACCTCTCTAAAAATCTCATTCCCTGTGCTGCTTTCTTTAGCTTGAATCTATTACACTACAGCAAAATTGAAATGGCTGAAGTTCAGATGTGGGTGGTGTTTCTTTGGAACCCTGCCTTTTCCAATCACTCTTTCAGGAGCAATGTGGCTTCACTCTATTATGCTGACACCAAATGAGATTTTGCTGCCCCCCCTTCCCTCTCTTGTCTAATGTATTTTTACAACACAACTACACAAGCAATTTTGCCAGACTTAGCTTGAAGGATTGTTGATTTTCTGAAATGTAGTGAGAAAAACTGTTCCGCTTTGATTTGTAACCAGCATTTCTGAAGTGTAGAGTAGGGTGATCGGAGTAGTGTCTTGGAACACATCTCTGTGGGTTAAGTGACCTTCAGCTAGTGATGGACAAATTCCTTCTCAGCTCAATTTGGAATCAGCTGAGTAATTATGAGCTTTCTTAGCAAAGGGGCAGGTAGACCTTTCTCCTCCCTAAGACATCCACAGTATTGGATGTCAGTATTATCATATTACCCCTTTGAGAATGGTTCTTTTCAGCACCCACGCATGCTGGACAGTTGCTATGAAATTCTAATCACAGCCTGAAACACACATCCCTCTAGAAAAAGGATTGCATTGCTGGATAGGGAGCTACAGTAACATAAAGTGTTTTCAAGAAACAATGGACGCAAATGGAAAAGATGCACACTAGACTGAAGCTAACATAGAGAATCTGATCAGATATTTCAAAGCTCTTAATAAGAGTCTCATCACAAGTAAGGACTTCACATTAGCAAAATGCTGGCTCAAATCTTGGGAATGAATTATTTCCCAAAGTGTGCATTATTATGTAGCCAAATTGGCACTATTGACACACAAAGGGCAGATACTGGCAGACTTGGGGAAGATGTGAGGAAGTAATACAAACCCTTAGATAAAACCCTGAAAGGAGAAGAACCCCCAAAATCATCCCACTGAGGACTAATCAGGCTCAGAGCTCATGGGGCAAAAAATCCAGAAAACTGAGTTGGAGAAGGAAATGGAATGGAGTGGGTGGAAACCTCAAATCTACAGTACACTATTTTGTTGGTGGTCTCACTTATACAGAGGAATTCATAAGATGCTGTCAAATAGGTTATCAAAAGTCAAGAGGACTGACTTACTCATTCTGACACTTTCAATCCACCCAGAAACTGTAACAATCCCTGTGCTGAGCTTCGCACCGGTTAACTACAGTAGTAGATGAAAAACATATTTCTTTATTTATTTCACTCACCCTTTGGTAATAAAGTTGCCTCCTAAAATGGCGCTCATCCTTTAGTGTGGTGGGTAGCACTTGCTCTTCTTGTTATGCTACTAGGTGAACATTTTATGTATTTTGTTCATTGTTTTATTTTATTTTATTGTTCATTTGTTGTATTTTTGCTTGTCGGGTTGCTTTGAGACTTTTTCTTTTGTATAAAGTTGCTGATTAATAATAATAGTAATTAGAATAATAATACATGGTCGTTCCAAACCCTATAACTAGATGACATCTTTTCCTGTCAGTGCTGGTGGAAGCAGGATCACTGAAGTTCTTAAATACATTATAATGTCACTCAGAGGTTTGATTTTAGTTTCCTCTGGGGCTACAAGAATATCCTATAGGATTGAGTTTACTGGGATGTGAGAAGCTGTCAAGGGATGCGGGTGGCGCTGTGGGTTAAACCACAGAGCCTAGGGCTTGCCTATTGGAAGGTCGGCGGTTCAAATCCCAGCGACGGGGTGAGCACCCGTTGCTCGGTCCCTGCTCCTGCCAACCTAGCAGTTCGAAAGCACGTCAAAGTGCAAGTAGATAAATAGGTACCACTCCAGCGGGAAGGTAAACGGTGTTTCCGTGCACTGCTCTGGTTCACCAGAAGCAGCTGAGTCATGCTGGCCACATGACCCGGAAGCTGTACACCGGCTCCCTCGGCCAATAAAGCGAGATGAGCACTGCAACCCCAGAGTCGGTCACGATTGGACCTAATGGTCAGGAGTCCCTTTACCTTTAAGAAGCTGTCATACCAAGTCTGGCTATTTGCCCATCTAGACCAGTATTGTCTACTCTGGTAACAGCTCTCCAGGATCTCAGTTAGGCAACTTTCACATCATCTGCAACCTGATCGCTTTAGCCAGGTATGACAGGGTTTGAATCTGAGACCTTCTACATAAAAATCATGTGTTCTACCACTGAGCTATGGGTCTCCTTTCAGTTAACTTTACACTGAGAATACAGATAAAGTATTATTCATAGGATGGATCAGGCAACTTATGGGGCGATTACTTGCTAGTTGTGCTATTCATTCCAGGGTCCTTCTTATTCCCTCCTGTATGTGACCAATGAATGGTGTTCAGGCATAGAGCCAAGAAACTATTTGTAAAGTTCTAAATGAGAACATCCTATTGTGTCTTGAGTCAAAAGGCCACCATGCACTCCTGAACTTAGGTTTACAGTCACCAGTAAAGTAGAAGAGTGGTTATATGATTCAGGAGCAGATATAATGACTAATTAGCTTTCATGTGCAAACACAGCATTCTAAATTCACCAAACTAATTAGCTGTTTTATGATTCAATAACACTGTGTGTTTATAAAGCAATAAAAGTGTCTCTTTATTAGAAATTGATTACAGATTGCTGTGGATCCCAAACGTATAGGTAGATGCCTCCTGAAGAAGTAATGGGTTGGATGACAAACACGACATTCATAATGCAGATAGGTAAGTGTCTTAATATTTGATTACCAGAAGCAAAACCTTTCCTTTTATAGCACTAATTTATGTCTTGTGGCTACAACCAGCAGCCCTTTCACTGCTGATCTATCTGGCTCCCTCATTGGCAGCAAATCTCTAAGATATCAGGCAGGCAATCTCTTACAGCCTTGCTCCTGTTAAGAGCTTTCTGTCCTAAATAAATATACCACAGCTCGAACCTGTGGCCTTCTATGCACAAAGCATGTCCTCTACCACTGATCCATGGCCTATTCTGAGTTGACATGGCTATCACAGATTAATCAACACAGGTGGCCTTTGAGAAGGATGCTGACCCTGAGAATGGCAACGTCTTTTCAATGAGCGGCACACCTTTTGTGACCAGCTTGAATGGCAGTCGTACTAATTTGGTGATGTAAACAGGATTGCTCTCTACAGATTTTAGATTAGGGGCCAATCCACAAGACACAAACAAGCAGGGGACACTGGAAGGAACATAGGAAGTTGCCTTTTACTGAGCCAGACCAGCGATTCTCCTAGCTCAACATTCTTCACATTGACTGCCAGCAACTCTCCGGGTTTCAGGTGGAGTCTCTTCCAGTCCTACCTGGAGATGCTGGGATTTGAATCTGGGACCTTCTGCAGGTAAAGAAGATGCTCTACCTTTGAGCAATGGAAGTGAGGTTGACTTAGGCTTTTGTGATTCTGATACAGTCTATGAAGAAGGAATGTATACATTCCCATCAATTAAATATACTACTCCCCCTTCATCCATTGCCTCACAAGCTTGAGAAAAGGAAGCATGGATTCCTCATGAGTATCATGCCACCCACAGAGGTAGATTTAGGGCAGTGTGACTGCTTCTCCCAGACAGGGCACCAAGCTGGGGCAGGGCACCTTCCCACCCTCTTCCCAAAGCCTAGTAAGGGCTTGCTTTGGGCAGGAGATGTGAGGGAATCTGACAGCCAGCAAGGTCAGCAAGAAGAGAGATAGGGAGAGAAATAATTGTGGGGCAGGCAGGGCCAGCCCACCCTTGAGGCAAGGTGAGGCAATTGCCTCAGGTGGCAGGGTCCACAGGGGCATCAGATCCAGCCTCCAATGAATGCATTAGCTGCTGCCACCACCGTGGCTGCAGCACTGGCAGCACTGCACTTCTTGAAAGCTGAATCTGCCACTTCCATAGAAGTGCCTCTTCCACCATGCTGCCTCTTGGCAATTAGGAGGCACTGCCGGTCTCCTCCCATGCCTATGGAGAAAATGGCAGAGGTTGCCTTCTGGGGTTTCTGTACCTGCCCAGTGTGATTCAAAGAGGGCCCCTTCCCCACCTCCATTATGGCTTTTGATTCCTACTTCAACTGTTGGGTAAGGTTGCTTTGATTCCCACCAACACCACCACTCCTTGCCTCTTGTTCCTATTGTAGATCTTCACTTCCACCTTGTTCCCCGACAGAAGAACACCATTTTGTGGTTTGCCCCAAGTGCCAAAATGGTTCAGGCCAGCCCCAATGCATCTGTGTGCATGTCTATTTTTAGAAAACATTCTAGACCCCTTTGCACAACCCCTTAACTATAAGGGCAGAACTATTATAAATATAGGCCTTTCACTCAAAATAGTTGCCCTCTGTCAGATTTTTTTCCTCCTTTGTAACATATAGTACAGCTTACAGGACCTGGTACCAATGGCTGCCACTGTTCAGCATCTATGGCTGCCAGTCGTGGATTCAGGGATATGCTCAACATAACAATGAAAAGACCCAATAAAAGTTATACTACATATTATGAGGTGCGCATGTAGAACTTAGTGTATCTATATATGCCTGAAGAAGACATATCATCAAGTAAATGCTTTATACACTTCTCACTTTGGATGGTGATGGTCTTTGTCTATTTCTCTGCCTCATTGCTTTTCCATTTCATTTCAGCCAAGGGCAAAGCTTTTTCTCCCTTCCTTGTATTTCTTAATTCTGTTCCCTCATATATAGCTATTTATTATTTATGGGACTAATTCTAGTGTGGGCTACAGGAGCGTAGTTCCTATTGACCTGTATATCTGCTAATAAAATTTGACCCCCATTCAGTATGACTGTGCAATCAAAGCCTGGGAGGTTTTTAAACACCAGCTAGTCAATTAAGATTCTCAAACAGTGCAGAAACCACATGGTAGATGAAGTTCAATGACTTCTCCTGAATACTTCTGCCTGTCAGCCATCAAATATGGTGAAATGCTCTGATTCCTTTGCATGTTCCACGATAAAATAATATGAGATATGGAAATCAGCAAATCATGGGAGTCAAATGCAGATATCAAAAATTCAAAGAATGACTGAAAATTCAAAACAACATTTGCAGAGCAAAGGTTTGAGGATCATATTTGCTCTTAACAAGGCATTAATAGGGTAAGTAAGTAAATAAAGGGATGTTCGTGAATTCATGAAAGAGCGTCTCCACCCCCGTCGTTCAGCCTGGACACTGAGGTCCAGCTCCAAGGGCCTTCTGTCAGTTCCCTCACTGTGAGAAGTTATAGGGAACCAAACAGAGGGCCTTCTCGGTAGTGTAGCCCACCCTGTGGAATGCCCTCCTATCAAATGTCAAGGAAATAAACAACTATCTGACTTTTAGAATACATCTGAAGGCAGCCCTGTTTAGGAAAGTTTTTTATGTTTGATGTTTTATTGTGTTTCTAATACAGTGATACCTCTGGTTATGAACTTAATTCATTCCAGAGGTCCATTCTTAACCTGAAACCATTCTTAACCTGAGGTGCCACTTTAGCTAATGGCATAGCTGTCAACTTTTCCCATTTCTTGCGAGGAATCCTATTCGGAATAAGGGAATTTCCCTTAAAAAAAGGGAAACGTTGACAGCTATGGCTAATGGGGCCTTCCGCTATTGCCGTGCCACCGCCACGCGATTTCTGTTCTCATCCTGAGGTAAAGTTTTTAACCCAAGGTACTACTTCTGGGTTAGAGGAGTCTGTAACCCAAAGTGTTTGTAACCTAAGGTGTTTGTAACCCGAGGTACCACTGTATTCTGTTGGGAGCTGCCCAGTGTGGCTGAGGAAACCCAGCCAGATGGGCAGGGTATAAATAATAATAATAATAATAATAATAATAATAATAATAATAATAATGTTAGAATGACAAGAGTCTTGTTCCAGAATTATGAAGAAGGTTATGTGAATGTTTGAGGAAGGGCAGCAGAGACAAGTCATCTAGGTCAGTGCCTCTCTGTCGCTTCATGAATGGAAACTGTCTGCACCAGGGAGACTTCCACATCCATGGAGGCTTCCCCAAACATTCTTGAACCCTACATAATCAGTGCTCAAAAACTACATGAGGAGCCTCTGCAGATTGCTGTGGACAGTTGCCACTACTTCCTCCCATGCTCAATAACATAGGAAACTGTGGTATACCGAGTCAGGTCATTGGCTCATGGGGCTCATTATTTAGAGATGTCCAGTTGACTTACTTTTCAAAACAGAAAGGAAGCTAAGAGTCCAAGCATCCTGCTGGCAGAAGGCTTGGTAGATGTGTGTCCACTGTCAGTAGACATCTCTTCCAGCTTAACCTGGAAATGCCAGGGATTTAACCTATAAATTTCTACATTCAAAGCAGGTTTTACAGTGGTGCCCCGCAAGACGAATGCCTCACAAGACGGAAAACCCGCAAGACGAAAGGGTTTTCCGTTTTTGAGCTGCTTCGCAAGACGATTTTCCCTATGGGCTTGCTTTGCAAGACGAAAACGTCTTGCAAATTTTCCGATTTTTTTTCGCTCCCCCCCTTTTTCTAAGCTGCTAAGCCACTAATAGCCTTTTAGCCACTAATCCGCTAAGCCTTTAATAGCCGCTAATAGCCTTTTAGCCGCTAATCCGCTAAGCCTTTAATAGCCGCTAAGCCTTTAATAGCCGCTAAGCCTTTAATAGCCACTAAACCGCTAATAGCGCTAATCCGCTAAGCTGCTAATAGGGTTGCTTTGCAAGACGAAAAAACCGCTAGACGAAGAGGCTCGCAGAACGGATTAATTTCGTCTTGCGAGGCACCACTGTATATCATTGAGCTATGGCCCAAAAGCTCTCTTCCTAATGCCTGAAGATAGCTATGATATTGATAGGAATCTCAAGATGGAAGTAAAGACCACATTCATTATGTTTCACTTACATTTTCCTCCATAATGTTGTGGTATATTGAACTCACAAAACACACCATCCTATATTGGCCCTGCATTATAAAATGCCCTCCACTATATCAGATGTCTTATAGAGACATATTTTTTGCCCAGGCTCTCCCTGATCCATAAGTATGAACCCTGTTATTACTGAAATTCAGTTTTTATAATATTGCTTTACTGATTTTTATGTTGTACCTCTGTTTTTATGATACTCTTTTATTGTTTTTATGGCATATCTTTGTATTCCACTTAAAGATTTTTTAAATGTTATGTAGTTCAGAAATGATTTAAAATAAAATAAATAAATAGTCTGATTCTGATTCAATGCCTGGTGTGCTGTTGCTTCTGTAGCCGAAACTGCCATAGTCACATGCAAGGGTATATCAGCAAATTTAGAAGAACTGTGACATTTTCAGAAATACAAAATAATAGTAATCATTTAACACCCTCTCCAAGCAGGAAGTGAATGCACAGCATGCTTCGTGTCAATAAAATGGTTTATTGACCACCAAGAGGGAGGAAAAAATGAAAACCAGGTAGAAGAAGAAGAAGAAGAGTTTGGATTTGATATCCCGCCTTTCACTCCCTTTAAGGAGTCTCAAAGCAGCTAACAATCTTCTTTCCCTTCTTCCCCTGCAACAAACATTCTGTGAGGTGAGTGAGGCTGAGAGACTTCAGAGAAGTGTGATGGCCCAAGGTCACCCAGCAGCTGCATGTGGAGGAGCAGGGAAGCGAACCCGGTTCACCAGATTACAAGTCCACTGCTCTTAACTACTACACCACACTGGCTGCAATAGTTGAGCAGTACAAATAAGCAACTGTACATCCTTGCAGTCATACAGATGTACATTTGTAGAGCCAGCTTGCACTTGTGTTCAGTGCAACACGTGAACAAGCCTAGAGTGTTGCAATTCCGTTATATAGTTGCTCAAGACCAGTGTTTTTCTTCTAGAGGGATGCAGGTGGTGCTGTGGTCTAAACCACTGAGCCTCTTGGGCCTGCCAATCAGAAGGTCAACGGTTCATATCCGCACTACGAGGTGAGCTCCCATTGCTGTGCCCCAGCTCCTGTCAACCTAAGCAGTTCGAAAGCATGCCAGTGCAAGCAGATAAATAGGGGGAGGTAAAAGTCATTTCCATGTGATCTAGCTTCTGTCATGGAGTCCTGTTGCACCAGAAGCGGTTTAGTCATGTTGGCCACATGACACGGAAAGCTGTCTGTGGACAAACGCCGGCTCCCTTGGCCTGAAAGCGAGATGAGCACCACAACCCCATAGTCGCCTTTCACTGGACTTAATCATCTAGGGGTCCTTTACCTTTACCTTTTTACCTTTTCTTTTAGAAAAAAGGTGCTGGTACTGCATACCCTTGATGGTTTCCCCAGAAAAAAGCACTGCTCAAGACTATAGTCAAAAGAATTGGGTAGGAGAGGATATATTTGTCTTTTTGTCAACCAACCAGACACACAGGATTATATTTGACCTAGCTGGTTTCCTAGTTGCAGTTCTCTCTCTCTCTCTCTCTAGCTACACACACACACACACACACACACACACACACACACACCAAATCCCATATCATTGGCTGCCAGCACGACTTAGAAAAATGAAAAAGTGGATGGAGAATGCCAAGTTGGAAGCTACCAATTTTGTGTCAAAGTGCTGAGTTAAATTATAAATGCTAGTATTCTGCCTCTTTCGGAATGAGTAGTTTTTATATTATATTGGATATTTCAGAAGATTATGCTAATTTTGGTTTAACAGTGTTTTGAGTGACACTCCAGAATTTTTTGCACAACTGATGACCTTTGACTAAATAAGAAAGATTAGGATCTGAAAAGAAAAAGGGGAAATCAGGAGCAGGGGAAAATAAATTGGTCTGTTTGAGGTGTTAGGAGCTTATGTAGGATCCAGTGGGAAGCTGTAGCTGGTTGGTTGGTTTGAACCCTGAAAAGGAGGACTCCTGTTATGGAGTGACAAAAATCCCCAGACCTTTGTTGTGGGTCCCACTTGTTTGTACTAACTGCTAACTTTGAAAGAGAGCAGTAGCCATTAAGTTGTTTTCTAACTGGATAATTAATAACCTACTTACATTGAATAAATGAGACAGAGGGCATGCCTGCATTTTAATTAAGCCTTGAATAAGCTTATTTACTCATAAATTTAATTATATTGGATGTCGGAACAAAAGGGCAATGCCTGCTCTGGGAAAAAAAAGATGAATCATTTGGTAATAAGCACAGCTTCGTTATTAGCCCATAGTTCAGTTATGGAGCCTTCCTGTGTGGCCTCGCAGATTTCAGGGTCTGATAAGTCAGGAATGTCCATCTTTGAAGAGAAAACATACAGTGTCTGTAGACATCAGCTGCATTCTGAACGAACTGCAAATAACGGAATATATTGATTGAATAATGCAATATTCACATAAGTATATAGGAAGCTGCCTTACACCAAGTCAGACCCTTGGTCCATATAGCTCAGTATGTTCTAAACTGACTGGCAGCAGCTGTCCAGGATTTCAGAAAGACAGCCTTCCCCAACCTTACCCTGAGATACCAGGAACGGAACCTGCATGCAAAGGAGGCCTTAACCACGGAGCCCTAGTCCTTCGCCTAATGGAGAACTGAGAAAAATGAGACATAAATACAAAGTTTGTGCCCATTTACTTCTGCCTGTTGAAATGCAGGACATACAGTAAAGTGGTAGCTAATAGAAGGGTTCAGCCTTTGAGCATCAGGGCTGAATATTTGCCTTTTCTTCATTTCCTTTACCACTGATTCACCATTTTGCCATTGTGCTATTGCTGTAAATGCTGGGGTGGGAGGGAAGGGGATGGGTAGCATGTTTCTCCCTGTATATCCTAAATGTCACATCTTATCTCCCAGTGCTAGATCCTGTAATACCTCTGTGACTTTTGAATGCTGACAGATAAGTGCTTTATATGTGAAAGCACCATGGAATCAAAGGAGGGGGAAGCAGGAAAGGGAAGGGGGGGTTTATTCCATTTTTTTCTTTAAAAAAAACTTCAGTGAAAGATAGCCTAAATAACCAGCAGTAAATTGTTTACAGAATATATCTGTCTTAATGAAATATTTCGCTGTATTTTATGTATAATTTTTCAGAGGTTTAAAATACGATCCGTGTTTTCCCAGTCTAGGTAAAAAGACAGGAAGAAGAAGAAGAAGAAGAAGGAGGAGGAGGAGGAGGAGGAGGAGGAGGAGGAGGAGGGAAGAAGGTTTGGACTTGATACCCCACTTTTCACTCCCCTTAAGGAGTCTCAAACAATCTCCTTTTCCTTCCTCCCCCACAGCCAAAACTCTGTGAGGTGAGTGAAGCTGAGAGACTTCAGAGAAGTGTGACTGGCCCAAGGTCACCCAGCAGCTGCATGTGGAGGAGCGGGGAAGCGAACCCGGTACACCAGATTATGAGTCCACCGCTCTTAACCACTACACCATGCAGAATATTAGGATCTAATCCTGAGTCCCACCCATATGGAAAAGAACAAAGCCCTAGCCCTCTGTTCCCTTGAGAATATCTTCTCCATCCAATAGAAATGAGCAAAGAAAACACGTGTTTGGACTAATTTTGGACTAATAATCCAGAATTTTGTTTTCCCTTTTGTTCCATCCTGTCTGGCAGTAAACCAAGAGGAGGGTCATTTTCTAGTCCCACAGTAGTTCAACAATCAACCCGTCTTCCCAGGAAACTGTGAACTGTAGCTCTTTGAGGGGAATAGGGGTATCCTAACAGTTCCTTGGATTTGGGGGGGAAAGCCATGACTGTATAACACCACTTTAAGTCCTGTTCCATGCCCAATAAGCATGGTGCACCTTTTCCTGGCAACCCTGTGGCCCATAGATTGCAGCAAAATACTGGGCAAGGTTTTTCCCAGTATCTTCTCTGTGTGATGGGCTCATGGGAAAAAGCTGTCGCATGAGCCCTTGCTGAAGAGGGGAGGGGAAAGCCTATATAAGGCTGCTTTCCTTGGATCTCACAGCCATTTTGCTTTGAGAGCTTCCCACCCGCCCACTGTCAGGTTAGAGCCTACACTGAGCAATTTTGGGTCATTGTTTGAAAGGGCTGGAAATTTCTCTCAACCTGATTGGCACTTGGTTGGGATTTCTTTTGCCTTTCCCTCAGTGAAATTATGGCTTTCCTTTGTTAGGTAGAAGAACATTGTTTGTCTGAGTGCAGAAATAGCATTGGGCAGGATCAACAAAGTATAGGGGGGCCCCAATAAGGGACCTGAGGGGAGGATTGACCACCACAAACCCAAACGTGGGTTTTGTATATGCCTGGTTGGAATCTGCACCCTTGTCCCCCAGTGAGACCTTGCTTCCTTGGCTTGCACCATGGCAAGGTTCAACATTGGCTGACTTTCATCATACAGGTTTGGAGTGATCCAAACCCAGTGGATCCATTCCATCAACATGGGACTTGTGGAATGATGAACTAATCCTGGGACCCAATGCCATGCCAACCTTTGTCCTGCCTGCTGCCATCAATAAAGATTTGGCCTAATTGTATCCCAGCACCGTTGTGAGGTAAAAGTAAAGGCACCCCTGACCATTAGGTCCAGTTGTGACTGACTCTAGGGTTGCGGTGCTCATCTCGCTTTATTGGCCGAGGGAGCCGGTGGACAGCTTCCGGGTCATGTGGCCAGCATGACTAAGCCGCTTCTGGCGAACCAGAACAGCACACAGAAATGCTGTTTACCTTCCCGCTGGAGCGGTCCCTATTTATCTACTTGCACTTTGATGTGCTTTCGAACTGCTAGGTGGGCAGGAGCAGGGACCGAGCAACGGGAGCTCACCCCGTCATGGGGATTCGAACCGCTGACCTTCTGATCGGCAAGTCCTAGGCTCTGTGGTTTAACCCACAGCGCCACCCGCGTCCTGTTGTACAGTCTGAGTGCTGCTCTCATGGGTCACATAAGGCACCTGCCTGGGCAACTGCATAGTGAAGATGGGGCCTTACAGCCACTTCCATGGGTGAGATCCAATAACTCTGCGCATGCTACCTCCCTCAACTTCACCATCCTTTTGTCACCAACTCATGGAACGTGACCATATCCATGAGATTTGCTCATCCCCTGCATGTGGCAATTAACACCAGGACTGGAGAGGACTTTGATAGGTGCCAATAGGAGGGAGATCTCCAACATTGCACGAGCAGAAATTGGTACCAGCTAGTGGCCCATTGTGTGATTTCATGTCGAAGGCTGTCTTGCATAATTGCTCCTTGCAAATGTCAAGATATTCATGTCGATTAACTGATATGAAGCGTTTTGGTTAAATCAGATCACTGAGTGCAGATTCATTACTGGGGGTTATTGTGGGATGATTTGATACTCCCTGAAGGACTCTGAGACCTACACTAATGAATGAGACATAAGTACCATTCACTGACTTAATGTGTGACAATTAATCTTGCTCTAGTTTCTTCCCCCCACCCCCTGAAATATTCTTATTATAGAAAGCCATGCTCATATTAGTTGGTCCAGAAGTTTAAAAGTTCAGGCACACATTGCGGCATGATTAAACTGCAAAATGTGTTTGAAAGAAATTGCTTCTGACAACTGCTGCTAGACACATATTTTGCCAATATCTCTTGTAATTCATTAAGAGTGAGAAGTACTTGTTATCTTTTGAACTTTCAGGAACACCAGGTTTTTTCACACTGTTGTGAAAGCACGACTGAATGAAGATTAATTGCACTCAACACATCATATATTTTTTGACCTGGAAAAATACTTATTTTCCCCAGGTACTTTTATTATATCCAAAAGCAATTTACTGGTGGGTATGACTAATGCCCAGATAATTTCTAGCTTTCATTTTCAAATAGGGGTTAACACATAAAGTCCTGTTCAGTCATTCATCTTGGTCAAAACAGTGTGTGACAGGGAAGTGTCCATTTCTTCTATCTCCATTCCCCTTCTATGTGTTGAGAAAGACTCTCCTCCCTGAAAGAGAGGGGAGTGGTTGTGGGCGGGAGCCCGAACATCGCTCCTAGCAGGGGGCGTTGCCCCCTGCCTCCAGCTCACCTGGCTGGCGCTCACACCCCCCCCCCGGTGGCCGCCCAACCAGGTGCCATAGGCATTGGAATAATGTGTTGTGGTGTGTCGAAGTGCTAGGTGTGGCCATCGTTTATGCCTTCAATTTCTAGGGGTATTCCGGTAAAGGAATCTGGCGGTCGTGTATTCCGTCCGAAGCCTGCTTGGCGGGAGGCCATGGCACGACCTGCGGTGACATCAGGGGTGAGCCTATAGTTGGATAGCATCAACAGGTGATGAACCCCTGTTGAATAAACCCACTTGTTTCGCGATCCAATGCCTAAGCCAATACCTTTTCATTGCTGTAATCAATAAAGTTGTGGCCTTTTCTAGCCCATTAACCTTATATCACGTGTCCCTGTGTCTTCATTTTACTTCGCGGGGGTCGGGTCCTCTCCTCGAACCACAACTCAGGTTTGGTAAGATGTATAAGACTGAATCAGATAAGTGCTGGAGATGCAATGAGGTTGAGGGAACCTTCTTTCATACGTGGTGGACTTGTAAAAGTGTATTGGGAAATAATCCATAATGAATTGAAAAAAATGTTTTAAAGCACCTTTCAAAAAAACAACAACCAGAGTCCTTTTTGTTGGGGATAATTCAGATGGAAATTCCCAGGTGTCAAAAAAGGTTATTTATGCATGCCACTACTGTGGCCCATGTTTTGTTAGCCCAAAAAATGGAAAACGAGCGAGGTCCCAACTAAAGAAAAATGGCAACTTAAGCTGATGGAATATGTGCAGCTTGTGGACTTAACATATAAAATAAGAGAACAAGAAGAACATACATTTAGAGAAGACTGGAAAATGTTTATTGGATATATGGGGGGAATTGTGTACATTTGAAAACACTGGCAGCATTCAGGTAAATTCAAGAGTGTAAATAAGTTTTACTCTATTCTGAAAGGGAGCTAAATAATGCAGTTAAAACAAGCAAGACTAACAGGTGAATTGTGAAATGTATGAAAGAGGAACTACGCATGTGAGCATCAGTAGCAGAAAAAATAAATCCATACCTTTCACTGAATGCAGAAATTCATTCCATTGAACCACATCTGCCACTCAATCTACAGTGGCATATCAGAAACAGATAGAAATGGTGAGGAGGGAATTAGATCATTAGCTAAAATACTGTGTGAAGTGTGACAAATGAGGAATCCATCAGTATTTGTAAAAATCCTGTTTGACTACAGTAAGCCAAACAATGAAGTTCTTCAAGAGTTTAGCCTCCTTTTATTTTGATTTACATAAACAATTAACTGGAAATGCCAAACATATCTTAAATCCTTTTGTGAAGACAGTAGCAAAACCTGTTTGGGAATATTTAATCTTTACGATGTCCTGAATATACTGTCTATTCTTGTCTGGATAACTACACAGTAGAAGTAAAAGAAGTGTCAAATTAATTGGTTTTTCAGTTGTTCACAAAAGGCTGTTGATAGCTCCCTTATGCATATGCCCTTTCTCTAACTGTATCTGGCTGCTCCATTTAATAAGAATATCAAAGTGTTGCTTGGTGAATATTAAATATTACGCGGGAGACAGACAAAATATGATTCTAAAGGGTAAATGCTGACCATATTGTGGCGTATGATAATGAACATGATGCTGATATAACTACCATTTCACGGCGTGAGCCTAACCATGGGACCTACTTGCTTGAAGGTATGCTTATAAATGTAGGCTTTGGACCACATTCACTAACCTATTCCACTCGCAGAAGCCAGCACAAAGATTCCTGATAGTACAACAAGGCTTCCCACCACCACACACTGACCCCCCCCCCCCCGCCGAAAAGCATATTGAGAGACCCACCCAGAACAGAACAAAGGGGAGATCATTCCATCTGGCAAACAGCAATGCTTGCACTGATTTCCTTAGCGCTATGTGGAATTCCACCCAAAATTCAGGGACCAAGGAAATAGTTCATTTAGTTGAATTTGACCCAGTGGGTCCAAAATGCTTTCCATTTATTTTTTTTTGCTTAATTTTTCAATTAATTTGTGAGCCTAATCCTTATTATCCCCATGTCATACCCAGGATAATGAAAATCAGTCAACCCACCCAAGGAAGGTTATGGCGAATTTCAATAGGCCCAAGAATTCTTTCTGTATTCAATGTATTCGATTTTGTATTCTACTGGTTTCAAGAAGTCGTTTTTCTCCTGAAGTTCATTTTGGTTCTTCCTCTCTTGCTTGCTCATGTAAGATCTAGCCACCTACCTACCTCCACACAGGGACATAGAATCATAAAATAGTAAAATTGGAAGTGACCCCAATGGCTAGACATAAGCCTGGGCTTTCCTCTTCCAGCAGCTAGAGACTGTGTTGTCCTTTTCGGAGGTTGCCCGGATGCAGAGATGGGTGTGTCAGAAGGGGAATGTCAGGGTGATGGTGATTATAAAGGGACACACTGGTGCTGGTTTTAACCTTTAAAGCCCTATACGGCCTAGGACCCTCGTACCTACGGGACCGCCTCTCCTGGTATGTCCCACGGAGGACTTTATAGTCTTCAAATAAAAACATCTTGGAGGTCCCGGGCCACAGGGAGGTTAGGCTGGCCTCAACCAGAGCCAGGGCTTTTTTGGTCGTGGCTCTTGTCTGGTGGAATGCTCTGTCACAAAAGACTAGGGCCCTGTGGGACTTGACATCTTTCCGCAGGGCCTGCAAGACAGCTGTTCCACCAGGCCTTTGGCCAGGGCACAGTCTGACCCCCTCCTTCTGTAAACCTCATAGAACTCTAGCCCAATGGTTGCCATTAGCTTGATTCTGAACTGATTTTACAATATATTTCAATTAATTGACTGTGATTTTATGTAAACTGTGCTATTTTTACTGTTGTTAGCCGCTGTGAGCCCAGCTTTGGCTGAGGAGGGTGGGATATAAATTATTATTATTAATTATTATTATTATTATTATATGAAGGAGATGGAAGATGCAGGGAGTGTTTGTGGGGGGAGGACTTGGAGCAAAGAGGTACATGATTTGGGGGAAAGCAGTTTTTGGGAAACAGCCTTTTTCACCTGCACTATCTTGCTTAAAGTTTTAAGGGCTCAAGCTGGGACCTCACATCTGCTGCTACAAAATGCTCACCCAAATGCTTGAAAATCCTTGAAAATAAGCACAATGAAAAACAAACCCGTATAGACCTATTTGCAAAGCCACAGCAGCTGGACACATGTTTCTTCTCACTTTTCCTCCCTCCATCAATTAATGAGAAGATAGATTACATTAAAAAGTTATCAGACAGGAGTTTGGTGAGATTCTCATGGGTAGGCTGTAGGTGTCTTGCCACACTTTGCTTATGTTCGAGGTGGCTGAGGTGTGTTTGTGTCTTTTTTCTCATTCAGAAAGTTTACCTCTCTGGTAATCAGCACTCAGCTGCCTCCCTGGGTGAATCCACTTCTGCTAAAGCCCAGGGGAAGGCATCGCAAGAAAAATCCTCCCACTGGGCTTCTTTCAGATCAGGAAGTGTGGGCGGCTGTGGGGAGCTGCAGAGTGCTGATGAAACATTCATTGGGATGAAAAAGAAACATGTTGCCCTCAAAATTCCACAGCCACAGAAATTTGAAAGAACTTCTAAAGTTCCTTGAGAATGAGGCAGAAAAAATGGAATGCCTCTTTTTTGCAGGAGATGAAAACCTTTGAGAAATTAGAGGATATACAGTGGTACCTTGGTACTTGAACTTAATCCATTTGATTCCTGAAACTGTTCGGAAACAAAGGCGCGGCTTCTGATTGGCTGCAGGATATTCCTGCACTCAATTGGAAGCCACGGAAGCCACGTCAGATGTTCGGCTTCCAAAGAACATTCGCAATCTGGAACACTTCTGGGTTTGTGGCATTCTGGAACCAATTTGTTCGACAACTAAGCCATTTGGGTACCAAGGTACCACTGTACTTTGATACAGCACTGGTAATTCTATCAGGGGCGAAGGAAAGCTAAACAGCACCCGGTGCGGGGTGTCGGGGGCGGGGCAAACTGTCTGGCAGTGCATTCACATGTGCTGTACGTATGGTGCATGCATGCCACTGCTACGTACTGAACATGCACAGTACATAGCGGCGCCACACATGCGCCACGGGGTGGTTTGCTGGCGGCGCTGCTTGAACGCTGTACGGACAGAGGTGGGATCCCTCCGCTGCTGCTGCAGCTGGGGTCAGCGGGGCAAGCCCCCTGTGGGGTGCCTTCTTGTCACCCCCCTTAGAGATGGCACCCAGGGCCGACCGCCCCCTTCCTCCACCACTGAATTCTATACCATGTTGTGGTTGAATCCTTGTGGACAGTTGGGTTGAAGTGGTGTGTGGTAGCCTTGTGGACACGTTGATTGCTTTGTATTTTTGATTGATTAACTGACTGTACATATATGAAGGAATTCAAGCAGTGCACCGTATAATGAAAATATCATCGTTGAGTTTATACACATTTATATTTGTATGCAGTAAAACTTCATTTCCCTTTTGTGGTCTACATTTCCGATGCTGCTTACAGAGTCTGTAGAATACTCAACTCCATCAATGCTTGTGATATGAACAAGAATGTGACTTTGTGTAATGATAAACCAGTGCATTTTAAATTCAAATATAAAAGAGTATCAAGCACTGATCCATCATTTAAGAAAAACAATCATCCTTAAAATCTCAGTGCCTGGCACACCTGCCTGCTATTATTTAACAGCTATCTAGCATGAAACATTCCTCTTTAGTTCAGCTTTTAAAATAACTAATTCCATACACAGCCAAACTATTGTGCACCTCAAAGGATGGTCTTTTTTGTAATGTCGCAAAAACAGCATCTAACATTTTGGTGGACCAAAGTAAACCTGGGGTTGGACTGTTTTGTGTTTTGCTTCTTGTTCTAGTTTTTCAAAGAAATTCCTTAGGCAGAGCAGTAATCCACAGCTGGTTCTATTGATTTCATGTAAGGCAGCTAAGGATACTTGCATGCTAAATTGCCATATAAATGGTTATTGTAGAGTATTATAGTATTAGTGCCAATGGCTATGACCTTCCATTTGTATCTCTCTCCCTCAGGCTTCCTTTTACTGAGATCTTAAGTTCAACCACGGTACTTTTCAACCAGTACAGTGAAACCAAGCAGAAATCTATACGGTCCCAGGATAACTTCAGAATGTTTGTTTTTATCAATGAGGCTCAAGTTAGAATGTATGTAACAGTAGCATACCCTGAACCATTAGATGTCAAGTCAATGTCTGCCTTTAAGGATGCTATTGGTTGTGATGACAGCAAGATGCAACTTGGGCCTGGATAATTCCCTACAAAATGGGGTGGGTGTAAGGATGTTTTTAATCACAGCATAGGCCGCAGGAGGAAACAGGGTCCTCCTTCCATTCAATGGCTTTTCTCCCTAAGATCATTTTTGGGGGGCAGATATTTTAGTTGTTTGTCTCCAGATAGGGATGTTTTCGTATCACAGAGACTCAAATGCCTACAGCAAAGGCATGGATCACTTGCATGCCCCAATTACTTTCTAGGGCAGAGGTTTTCAACCTTTTTGGGTCCACAGCCAGTGGCGTAGCATGGGGGGTGCCAGGGGGGCCGGCCGCACCGGGCGCAACATGGGCGGGGGGCGCGCTCGCACTAGCAGCTCTCTGCCCCTACTAAAATCCACGGGTTAGGGAGCCCGCGCTCGCTCGGCTTGGCGAGGAGGTCGCGGAAGGGGGAGAGCGAAGCCTTCTGTCGCGGGCAAAAAAAGGAGAGGAAGCCGGGCGGGCGAGCTGGCTGGCTGGCTGGCGGGGGTCTGGCTGCACCTGCTGCTGCCGTTGCCGCTGCTGCTGGGCTTTGACAGCTTGGCGAAGCGGAGGGAGAGGAGCTTTATGGTAATTGCGGCTCTCTCTCCACTGGCCGCCTGGGTAGTGAGCCGAGCCGAGCCGGGAGTCTGGCGAGGGGGCGGGAAGAGACTTTTCCACCTCGCCTGGTCAAAAAGGAGAGCGGAGTCTCCTCAGGGCGCCCTCAGGCAGGGCAGGGCAAGGCAAGCAGAGCGAGGAGGAGAGAGAGGGGAAGGGGGGGGAAGCAGCCAGGAAACGCTGCGGTGTGGAGGAGGAATCAATTAAGGAGAGAAAGCGAAAAGCCTTGGAGAAAGGGAAAAAAGGAAAGAAAAGAGGCAGCTCCAGGAGAGTGCGGGGGAAAGAGAAGCCTTGCTGCTGCTGCTTGGGAGAGTAAATTACTGTACTTGCCTTGCCCCAGGTTAGGGGGTGCAAATTAATTGCCTTGCCCCGGGTTAGGGGGCGCAAATTACTTGTCTTGCCCCGGGTGCTGATAACCCACGCTACGCCGCTGTCCACAGCTCCCTTGACCAACTGCATTCTTCCTGTGACACCCCTGTGGGGCTCAGTAGCTCAGTTATGTCACCCCCCTGCCTCTAGAGCTGGCAGCCTCTTATGCTTTTTTGAACACGCTCCCTTGTGGGGTGTTCCCTTAGCCTCCTCTCTTCTCCCCTTCCCTTGGAAGTGTTCTGGGTAGTCTTAGCTGCTTCCCCTGGTCTCTGAGCTGCCCTCCCTGCCCCAAAGAGAGGTGCCTCCTCACACTGCCCCACAAGGGCCTGGGAAGCACCCCCTGACCAGCCCCAGAGACACCATTCGCCTGAGGAGCTTGTAGCCAGAGCTGCTGCAACAAACAGCTGTGCAATCCTTTGGGATGCAGAGACGTGAGAGGCCATCAGGAGATTGAGGGAAGGAAAGAGAGACAGAGGCCAGTGTTGCCCGCGACACCCATGACCATCATTCAAGGCACCCCAGGGTGCCATGCCAAACTGGTTAAAAACCATTGTTCTAGGGAATTCAATGGCAGATGCACCTCTGCAAACAGCTCTGCAGCGGCCATATACAGTTTCACATAGTTTTATTTGGTCCTGAGTAAGATCAGCTTGTTGTACAGGCAAAGTCATTATTGGCAGTTGCCACAGGTCTCTGAATAAGGTGGCTACTTATGTATTGCAGAAAAGGGGGGAAATTGTGTTGACTGGGTTTGATATATTGACGATAGTTTCTGATTAAATCCCATAAGATTCTACATTTGTGCCCTTTTCATGCCCTTTTGCCTCTACTGTCCATCTCTCTTGCCTGAAAAGTCACGTACGCTGCCAGTTGCTTCGCCAGGCAGGCATCATGGGCCATAAAGATAGTGGGCAAGTTTCTTTGAAGTAGTTTTCTAATAGGTAATCTTAGGATGTTAATCTTAGGGCCATGAAACAGATCTCACATGAAGGTGATAATGATCCGCTGTCCTCCTGGCCATCCTTCTTATCATATGTATATTGCTTGTTTATTACCTCCAGGGTTGCCAAATGCTCTTCTTTGTAGTTCTGTTCTTTGTTTACCCTGTGCTTAATTAGTTTTAGTAGTTTAACTTGTCCCCACTTGGGTTTGTGGAAATGCTCAGAAGAAATCTGATTGGTTCTTACAAACACTCTTTAAAAAGCTCTTTTGTGAATAAAAATACCTGGGCCAGGGGCTGCACACGGACAAGCACAGAGAGACACGATTATACGCACCCTTCCCAGAGTCTTGCTGGTTCAAGTCTCTGTGTGTATTCTTATTAATCAGAGTTCAATCCTTCCTTTACTTTGCGAAAGCAACAATAATGTTGTATACCATCACTTGCTACAAAACATACTCACAATGAGAACGAAAAGAAGAATTAGTACAGTTCATAACGCTCTCAGCTGATTCCGCAACCCTCGGCATCAGGGCAGGCCCTCTCTGTATGACAAAGGTCTCACATTTTAGAGTAGAGTTGGTGAGGCGGCTGCTGCTTGGCAAGATGGTCTGCTGGGTAAGATGGGCTGCATCGAATTGCAAGTTGGTTCCCTAAGGTTTTATCCCCTTTGAACCCATGTGGATTCAAAACTCCAAAGCCAATCAGTTCTTTAGATTAATTAGCAATTCGCCAATGGTTACATGGCGGAACCATAACTCAAACTTGCTTGTAGACTCCACAGCTGAATCCTGTTTATCAGAGGGGCCTTGAAGATTAAAGCATTCCCACAGACAACCAGATTCTGTGAGTTGTAAATTAACAAGATAACCCATTCACACTGAATCCACGTCTGGGACAGCCAGGTGTCAAGAACCACAAATCAACTAGAAACTCCCTTTCCCTCAGATTCCCATTCACACTCTTAAAGACAGAAAGTCTGCAATTTAAAGAAGCAAATACACATTCCCAGAATTCTCCAATATTTGACTCTCCCACAATGCTCTTCTTCAGCATGAGCCAAAGTTTTAACCTGCTAAGATTTCCCAACTTCACTACACATGAGCTGACAGAATGCACTATATCCTTATATAGGACTACAAGAAGCTGCCTGGAAGGAGACATAATTTTTCCTAGCCCTACTGGAGATACTATGGATTGAATCTGGGATAACCTATCTGCATGTGCCAGAAAAATTCGATTCAGTCCTCAACCTCTTCCCCCGTTTTAATAGGGCCAACACCTCATGTGATGGGGGAGCGAATATGATTGGATAGTGTTTTCTTCCAATGTATGGCAAGTAGAAAGCTGCCGTCTCTGGGGAGCAGTTCCTACAAGTTAGCTTCATTCCCTTTTTATTTATTTTTACTTTCATTGAGATACAGACAAAATAATGTCATGGCATGACCTTATAGAAGAATCATAGCAGTAGCGTTTTTTGTGTGTTTTTTTCCAATCAATAAAAATCATTAATCAAGCTAGTTCACAGGAAGCTGACTTTAAGATTGTTCTACAAAGTCACATTCATTATGCAACTTTCTGTGATAGCCACAGCTGCGACGCTCAGTCTCACAGATGCGCCTTCGATGATAACAGGCATTTGTCATAACATGACCTTCTTTTGCCAAGGAATCTCAACATGCTAATTAGACCTTTTGAAAAAAAAGGGGGAGGTGGAATCTCCCATTGCAAAGTTTAGCCTGTCCTTTGTAACCCTCTCTGTGAGTATGAATGTGCAGACACAAATTTATTTTTCTTCTCCAAGCCCACTGCAATCCTCGCATTCTCTCACATTCAGAATGGGTGTCAAGCGGGCAATGAGCGATCTGCGAAGATAAGGTGTTTCACATATTGTGTTGAATGTGTGTTACTTCCCTCTCAGCATGATTTAACATCTCATTTTGTGAAATTGACAGAGTGGACCTTTTCATTAAAATCTGTGAAACGGCTGATATTAATGAGCTTTGTAGTACATGAGCTTGAACTGACACCTTAACAGATTGTAATTGGCATTTACAAATTTCTTCCATGGGAGAAATAAATTCAACCAGGCTGCTCCATAGATTATTGGCAGAATGATACTTGCCAGAAGTACATCAGATTTCCAAAACCTCGTTTCAATTAATTAATTGTATAAGCAAGATTTTTTTAGTTCACCGGATATACCAGTACATCAGCATTACAAAGCTTAGGAAGGCTTGTGGTTGAAATAGCTATTTTATAAAGAGGAGAATTTGAAAGGCATGTTAATGGCCCATGTTTATTTGTACTGAGTTGGGAAATATTTTTGTATTAAATCTTATTTTCTGCTTCGTAAAGAAAGAGAATCATATATAATTGTGCTGCCATGTTAAGTATAGTAATTCAATTCACGGAAATTGTAAATGCTTGTATTCATTGCTATATGTTTAAATTTGGTTGGTTGGTAGCTGAATTCTAGAGTTCAGTAGTTCTCATGTGATTGGCTAACACTGGTCACATAGGAGGCATATAGTGAAGGAAAGACTCAAGATATGAAACAAGATGACTGTTTTAGTATCCACTGTGAACACTGCTAAGTTGAATAGAGGGTTGGGGTGCTTTGTCTCTGCTCGAAAGCAAGCAAATGTGGAAATTTCTCATAGGTGATGCACAACATGGCCTAATTGAGATGCAGAAGGCTCAAAGTGCTGAGCTCTGGAAAGAGAGGAAAATACAATTGTTTGGAAGTTAGAAGAGACTGAAAGCCCATGTTTAGATGAGCAAGTGACTGTAAATATTATGTTTTAATTCTTCTGTAACTATAAGATTCTGCAAGTAAAGTTTTTGAATGTTAAAGTCTGGACATTGGTTAAATTTCCAAAGAAGGGTGTCAGTCATATATATGACTTGAGGTTCTTGGCTGCATTTTTGCCATCCTTACATCAGGGATCAGCAAGGCATACTGGGTATGGGCCAGATCACTCCCGGGAAGATCCTCCGTGGGCCAGACCAGCACAGCGTGACACCGAAAATCATGTCTGCGCATGTCCAAAGTGCTGGAAATCGTTTCTGTGCATGTCCAGATGCCAAAAATCGGGCCTGCACAGAAGCGATTTTTGGAGCCATGGAAGAGATTCCCCGTGCAGCACTGCGCCAGTTTAGTGCAGCACACAGGGACTCGCCAAGTGGGCGGCTTGGTTTGGGGGCGACTCTTGGGCTGGTTAAGAGACCCTCATGGGCTGCTTCCGGCCCATGGGCCTTAGGTTGCTGACCTCTGCCTTACTTCAACATGCCAGAAGGCTCATTGGAATGAAGAGAACTGTTGTCAGATTCCTTTCCTGGTTGTCCTGGTTTTCGTTCTCATTCTTTGATGTTCTCACATTTGAAATCTTCTCCATGACTGATATTCTCACTGCTTGCTCTGCCTCATTTGATGCCATTGGCTGACCTGCTCTGATGTCATATGGGGTATGGCGATGTGCATGATGCATTAGACACTGGGCACTGGGCACTTAGCGAGTGATTGCTCAGTGAGGCATTGCTCCAAGGGAGTTTGGGGTCTTTTTAGCAAAATAGACAATTTAATTTGTGGCTGGATGTGGGTTGATCTCTCTTCTTGCTGCTGCTAATTGACAAAACTCTCAAATGTTTTGGTTAATTACAGAGATTTCACATACTTGGAATCTAAGCAGTGTGGCAATCTGTTAGTTTATAACTTTATATATGGTTTCGTTGAGTTGGAACAATGTAAACTTTAGCACTTAATCACCATGTAGATATTAAAAAATTAAAGCGGAGGAAAAGATGATCTTCTGGGTCTGAAAGTCCAAAACTTTTTTTCATTTAAAAGATGCATAATTTTGTAGCTCAAGTACAAGCAAACTGAGGCTTAGTTCAAGGGCTTGTTTTAGTCTTCTGACAGGCAAGAAATGCCATTAAGTGCTTCTCTTCTCATATGAAAATCTAAATGCCAGGATCTTATTTTCAGTTCCCCCTGAAAAGTCTGTCTTTTCAGTGTGTGGGTGGCATTTTACTTAAGTGACTGAAAGAACAACTTTCCCAGAGCTGACAGAAGGAAGTCTATTATATGCAGTAATTTTATTTTCAAACCCGGCGGATTCTTCATCTGCATTTTCAAAATGGCATGTAGAGATTGCTCATTTACCGTACCCGCACTCGTTCTTTCCTGAAGTTGCTTCTCATGGTCGTAGCCCCAACTTTCAGCTGTCTCACAGATACAGAAGGTAAGAGTCCAGGGCTGAACACTGAGCTAGTAATGAACCTCAACCCTGATCCAAATTAGCCCAATACAAACATCCATGATTCTACTGAGCCTGGATCTCCAGCTACTACAGACCTTGAGTTAGATTGAATCAAGGAACTGGCATCCTCTTCCCCAGGGCTTCATACACCACTGAGTCCTCTCACCAACGCGGACAACACACAGGTAAGAAATCATACAAACATAAGAGCCTGCTGGATCAAGCCAATGGCCCATCTACGGGGTAACTGTGTCCCTGGAGGACCAGGTGCACAGCCTGGACGTCATTTTGGACTCACAGCTGTCCATGGAGGCACAGGTCAAATCTGTGTCCAGGGCAGCTGTTTACCAGCTACACCTGGTACACAGGCTTAGACCCTACCTGCCCACGGACTGCCTCGCCAGAGTGGTGCATGCTCTGGTTATCTCCCGCTTGGACTACAGCAATGCGCTCTATGTGGGGCTACCTTTGAAGGTGACCTGGAAACTACAACTAATCCAGAATGTGGCAGCTAGACTGGTGACTGGGTGCAGCCACCAAGACCACATAACACCGGTCTTGAAAGACCAACATTGGTTCCCAGTATGTTTCCAAGCACAATTCAAAGTGTTGGTGCTGCCCTTTAAAGCCCTAAACGGCCTCGATCCAGTATACCTGAAGGAGTGTCTCCACCCCCATTGTTCAGCCTGGACACTGAGCTTCAGTGCCGAGGGCCTTCTGGGGGTTTCCTCATTGCGAGAAGCCAAGTTAAAGGGAACCAGGCAGAGGGCCTTCTCGGTAGTGGCACCCACCCTGTGGAACGCCCTCCCACCAAAGAGAAAAATAACTACCAGACTTTTAGAAGACATCTGAAGGCAGCCCTCTTTAGGGAAGCTTTTAATGTTTAACATACCACTGTATTTTAATACTTAGTTGGAAGCTGCCCAGAGTGGCTGGGGAAACCCAGCCAGATGGGAGGGGTATAAATAATAAATTATTATTATATTATTCCTAGTCAGTCCAACATCCTGTTCTCACAGTGGCTGAACAGATGCCTCTGGGAAACTAGCAAGAAGGATTTGAATACAATAGCACTCTTCCCTCCTGTGGTTTGCAGCAACAGCTATTCAAAAGCATGACTGCCTCAGACCATGGAGGCATAACATAGCCATTGTCGCTAGTAGCCATTTAGTCCTCTTCGTCAAAGGAGGGAGGCCTGTGATAAACAGTCCCAGGTAGTAGAAAATGGCCAGTTGAGACTTGAGTATTCCAAGTCGGCTAGGGTCCTGAATATATGTCACTGAGTGTCTTTCACCCCCTGGAGTTCTGGTCTAGAATTGAACTTTTCCTGTCCCCCACTCCACCCCTGTAGTACTGCCTGGGCCTGTTTGTGGACCCTTCACCAGGGCTAGATACATATTCCACAGCAAAGTGGACTGCAAACAATTCAGGCTGTTTTTGTTTCATACTTCTCCTGTGCAGAAAGACAGCAGTCGAAGAGAACAGGAACATATCCGGCGAGACTTTGTTTACCCATTCCATGTTCCCCCCCATGGGAGAACAGATGATGAAATGTCAAGAGCAGCCGGCATGGCAGCGCAATGCTATGCTGTTGCCCTCCCAACATGGCCTCATGCTGGCTTACCTGCATGGTGCAGGGGCACAACACCAGTAAGGCTGAGACTCTGCCACAACAATGGCACAATGGTGTCTATACTGAGTTGCCTCTGCTGGGGCACTCACTTGCCTCTGCTTGCTGCCCTGTTGTGACACTGTCCTGATAAGTGTCTGTGACACAACTGTTGTATACAGTTTCTGGGTTTTCATTCAGCAACCCTAGATTCTTACAATATAACATATATTGTGTCCGTGTGTGTGTGCGTGCACACACACACAAAAGTAATACACCACCCCTCCGTACAAAACACTTTATCATAATGACTTTTTTCTCGTTACATAATGTAATGGGATAATGCAACTCCTCTTCGTTTCATTCCCCTTCTAACCTTCTGGAAAAAAAATGGTTCTTCGGCTGTTCCTAGATTATATAATCCATTTTAAATACTATTCTGGAATAGACGCCTGAATGTGTTATGTTCTCCTGAGTAAAAACATTTTACAAAACCAGCTAATTAGTTTAACTCCCAAATGGGAGATATATTCTAAGGACATTTTCATTTGCTCCAGGAAAATGTATATTTTGTACTTATTTTTTAGGGGGGGGGGGAATTGCTTTGCAAACTAAACACTCATTTAAACAATGATTATAAAAAATACACAGCCTTACAGTTTCTTTAGCAATGAGACTTCACGCACTTCTAATGAAGTCAAGAGAAACACAGGCAGTATTTAAAAGGTGCGGTATATTTTACATGTTCATTTTGTAACAAAGAGAACGAAACAAGTCTCTCCTGAAACGCATAATACTGACAAGAGCTTAGCAATACAAACCTAACGCAACGCTTTACCTTAAAACCCTTCTGCAATTATGTCTCCTTGTTAAAAAGAGAGGCAGATGTACAAACTTACTTGTTTGAATGAGTTACAGTCAACTCACTGGAGTTTCCTTTCAAGCAGATATGTATCAGAACCAGTGCTCAGGGCTACAATCTTATGATGCTTACTTGGGAGTTAGTCAACGTGGCAGGACTAAGGCATTAAACACATGAAACCCAGGTATAGCATTGCTGCTTCTGTTCCTTTCCAAACTTGTGGAAAGTGTCAACCTGAAGCAGAAATTGACTCATTTATATGTAGATTTTGGAACCTACATAATTTTAATGTATATATTGCATTTTATATAAACTGCTTGGGGTGTATGGGGTGTTTGGGGAGGGATCGGACCTCTGATGGGGGACACGTCGTGTTCTTTCTGGGGTTGTCTGTCCACCTTTGGTGCCCACCTTGCACTCAGCTCTCACCTGTGGCTCCTAGAAGATTCTTGTTAAAGGAAACCTCACTACTAACTTGCTCTTAAGCGTATGGGACCTCACAGAGAGGAGACAGCCAGATAACTCCCAGGCCCTTCAATCATCATCTGAGGGGCTTCTTCACGTGCCTCCTCTTTAAGAGGTCTGGAGGGTGGCAACACAAGAACAGGCCTTTTCTGTGGTGGCTCCCCATTTGTGAACCCCTCCATAGGCACAGCCCTGGATTCAAAAAAAAACCAACATGCCTCTGACCCTCTCCCCAGCTTGCTGACTTATACAGACTGCAACATCACTGCAAAAACTCCACCCTAAGCTCTCCTTAATCAGTCAAAGGTTTGGTTGAAGAGGAATGGTTTTGCCTGACGCCTAAAGGTGTATAATGAAGGCATCAACCAAACCTCCCTGGGGAGAGCATTCCAGGCACCCCACAAACCAATAACAAAATTATTTATCAAAGCTCCCATCTATGTACAGTGGTACCTTGGGTTACAGACACTTCAGGTTACAGACACTTCAGGTTACAGACTCCGCTAACCCAGAAATAGTACCTCGGGTTAAGAACTTTGCTTCAGGATGAGAACAGAAATTGCACGGTGGCGGTGCAGTGGCAGCGGGAGGCCCCATTAGCTAAAGTGATACCTCAGGTTAAGAACAGTTTCAGGTTAAGAACAGACCTCCAGAATGAATTAAGTTCTTAACCCGAGGTACCACTGTATATAGTGGAAATATTTTGAGGGAATGCATCGTAAAACTTGCACGTTTCTTCTCTTCTCTGAGTTAATGACACGTATATAACTTAGTTGAGATAATGTGACATTTCAAATTAATAATGAAATCTGTTTATAGCTGGCAGGCTAACATTAACATTTTTTATTTTTTTTTCTAATCCCCACGTAAGCCAATCTACTTTGGAAAGGCTGCAGCAATCCTATTCCTAGATGGATTGTTAAACAACCAGGCTCCGGTTATTGCTGTTCGATGAAACAAGTTAAAATTCTAAAAGGCAAAAGAAGCTTTTCCCTGTGTAAAATATGCTACCCAAAAAAGTAAAAAGTACAAAAAAACTATCGCTACCAGCAACCCAGTAAGTTGAAAGGCAAGAAGTATATTTTACAGGGCCTACATAAAATTGATCGGTTTGCATTTATTTTTATATGCACCATTTTATAAGACTGTAAACAGTTTTTTTTGGAATACATCAGCTAGCTTAATTATACACCAATATGCCTAAGCTTTTCATTACTTCTTCAGAGCTTACCATGAAGTAAATAGGCCCAGCCTTTAGCTTTCTCAGGAGTTGAACTTCTTACAGACTAAGATAAAGTAAATAGGAGCTCAAAAGCAGGATCTGTCCTGTGCCCCTGAAGACAATGTCTGCATAAAACCCAAACTTGGGTCTGTTCAGCAGTGATTTGTCATGTATAATTGATTGTAAAGGGAGATTGCATAACTATACTTACACTACATAAAAAAGTGGGGACAGAGTGCTCTGGATCACAGAATGGGGGGTGAAATAATTTGCTGATTATCATGATAACAGCCAAGTGGGTCCCACTAGAAAGATAGATTTCCAAATGAAATATTACTTGGTGTATAGATGGTTTTATAAAATCCACTCAGCACTCATAAAATGGCAAATTGGGTGAGAAAGGTGCTTAAGAACTACAAATGAGTTGGAAAAAGTGATTTTGTGTGCTGGTTTTCCATAAATCTGCCACAAATCAATAGCGTTAGTCTGGCATAAGCAATTCCAGTAACATGTAACTATTGACCATATGAAGAAACTGTCTGTGTTTGTTGGTTCATTGAGACAGATTCTTATCAATAGGTTAGATCTCAAAGCTCCTCTGCTTCAATGGAAAATGTCTTCCTTTGGTAAGAGGAGACCTTCTATGGATGAAAGGGCTTTCTCTGTTACAGGAAAACTCCTTTCAGGAGGGAAAAAACCCTTAGATCATCCATCCCAAGGTGCTGTTTATTTCTACATTGTGAGAGGATTTTTTTTTATCGAAGTCAAGCTTATAGATGCGGTGAGAAAAGGAATTCCAAGTATGACGTGTTAAAGAATTGTAGAAGCAATTGAACATCAACCAAAGAACAGAGTTCTGTAACTTCCCCTCATAATTATTTTACTTTTCTGTTTTTTACGCAACTCACTTCCAAAGAGTCTTCCATCTAATGTCACTCCCAGTTTTGCATACTTCTACACTGTGAGAGGATTTTTTTTTAATGGAAAGACAAGCTGTATAGATGTGAGGAGAACACTTCACTCGCTCCCATCATTGTGGACTTTTTTCTTTCTTTTTTTACATTCTGGTTAGCAATTTCCCCATGACTCATATTGCAACACAGGGTGGGGCCGCAATATACCTTTCCCCTCATACTCTTCCCATAGTTCCAAGTTCACTCGCTGTGGCATTTGGGAATATTACAGTGCAGCAGGACTGTATGGGTTTTGTTTAATTAAGGACAGGTAGAGAGGCCTATACTTGATCCTGTTTAATTTCAGTATTTGTTACCTAATGTCGAAAGGTAACATGTGCAATGATTTAGCATTCCAGCAAAGAAGCAGTCTGAACAGACTGTGATTGTTAAAAGCGGAGTGAAATAATAATGCCTTAAGTTGGCTTTTCTGAAGGCGGCAGCAAAAAATGAAGAAGCTGAGCTGGATGCGATTGCAGGATAACATCTGTGCTACTGAGCTTGGAATGTGGAAATGTAATAACATGAGCAGGCTCATTTGCATAATGAGATTGTAGGGTTCGTGGCATGAAGAATATCCCATGCTGTGAATATGCTGTCTTAATATTTTCTACAGAAGATCTGACTCTAGGAATCCTTCAAGCTCTACAGATCACATTAAAATAAAAATCACCTTCTGCACTGCTTTGTATGGCACTATGCTACATTTCAGACAATTTTGAACAATAATATAGAGACTTTAATTACTGGTTTATGGCTGTCAATATGCCAGCTGAATATGGGAAAAGATGGCCTAAATTAAAAGAGATTATTTTTAGTAGTAGTGCCACTGATTTAGAAGACAATATTTGAAGCCACTTTGACTTGAAGAAAATTGCAATCGAAGGTTTTATTTCCTATTCAAGGATCAACACCCCTTTTAGTAATGTGCTGATTCATTGTTGCAACTAATAGCTGCTTTTCCTCAAGAGATTATTTTTGTAAAAAATTAAAAAATATATTTGTATCTTGTCAGTCACAAGGCCTAAGATTCAGATTGTAGAAGAGTCTCTGTTCTGGCTCTGTTGACACTTGGCATTCTTAGTGTGCTGGATACATAACACTTTGCTGTACTCTCTGTACTTTCCTTCTATACAGACATAAAATTTTCATACCCCACAAAAGCCATTAAAAACCCTTATTTAGCAACACTTGAATAATGCATTGATTCTTTTTTTACGAAGGAGCTACATGGGAGGAGAACATACAATTAAGTCATTTCTACATCTTCCAATGCAGCTAAAAGACACGGTTTTATGTATGCAAAATTCAATGGATGGCTTGGAGTGCCTGGTCTAAAATTGTCGATCAAAAACTTCACTCTTGTGGTTTATCCCCACAGCAGCTACTCACCGTAGGTTACAGTAAAGCAAACAGTCTAATTTGCCAACGCCTAAATGATATAGAGCATCAGAACAACCTGGCCACAATAAGGAAATTTTGCCCATGGTATGACTATTTTCCACCTTCCCATTTCAACTCTCTGGCACCCTATCTGCATAACCTAGCAATTCCAAAATATA